>NC_142110.1:28893960-29056043 GCF_056152115.1 Neolamprologus brichardi
TGAGTCCAACAGCTTTGCCAGGTGAGCAGCTGTTTCTAGCTGAGCCTGAGCTTCTACAGTCCATGAGAGCAGACTCATGGCCTCCAAGATTACACAGACTAGTTGTCACATGTTACAAAAAGATGATAGCAAAAATGGTTTTACCTGAACAGGTTATGTCAAAGATGCTGGTAAGTGACAGTTCGCAAGACGCTGCACATTGCCCCAGAAGAGATCGTGACAGAAGACAGTCCCGACTGATCAACCACATAGATCTCCTCAGGGCATCCTCTCTTCTTCCTACAGAAACAGACAGTCACAGTCCACATGTTCACAGATTATAGCTGCTTCATTCTGAGTCCATGAATCGCCCTTCACTGGTCTCCACTTTCCTAGATGTTTCAGCTCCAGTATTCCTGCACAGCAACTGGCTCTTCCCAAGCCTGACATTATCAGACTCTGAACAGAAAAGGAATTTATGTCTGAAAATATTAAAATCAAACTTAGTAGATTCTGCTCCAGCAATTCTTTAAATCTCTTTTTTTTCTTCTTACCTGTTGACTTCTCTTCAGCCTGGACTCCTGAGTGGAGATCAGTCGAGGACAGAACAAACATGCCAGTGTGCATGTGAGATGAGAATCGGAAAACACAGATCATTTTACAAATGAAGACAACACAATTAAACGATTTATGAAATAAACAAGAAAAGTTGCTCACAAAAAAAAGGTACATACTTAGAATTGTCATACATTTTTACCTTGTACAACAGGCAGGTGTATAAGACTGCTGAACACCTGGATTACACAGTTTTTAGGGGAGTCTTTGGAAACTTACAGAGATCAGTCTAAATAAAGTTTAAATAAAGACAGAACAAACAGGTTGACATTTAATGACAAAGTCACATTAATTATGTTATTGTGCACTTTTTTATTATTACTGCAAGTGTCTTTATGAATATTTAATGTGATAATCCATGATATGGAGACTTCATGGTAGAACAAGGAAGTGCAAGAACGTATTTAAAGTGGGATAGTCAGGGAGATAAAGAAAGAAAAACTGGAGAATCGAGTTCTGGGTATTCAGGAAAAAGAGAATTCAAATAAGTTTTGTTTTTATAAATATTTGTATATATATTGTATATTTTTAACTTAGTTTCAGGGGTTTATTTAACAAATCAGTGGGAAAAAATAAATAAATCTGGAGCTACAAAGAAAAGCTGAAACCCAAACTAAACCAAGAACAGATGTACTTTATTATAATATTTGACCAAAAAAAAGGTAAACAAAGGAAATCTCCACTGAGAAGTACCCAGAGATGCTACAAACTATTCAGAAATGTCTCACTGAAAACCAAAACTGTGTCTCAATGCCTTCTAGGTGTGGGGAGGGGAGCTCACTAAAGGTGTCTAACCTCCCAAACAGAAGACTTCCGCTTCACTAAGAGGACAAACTAAAACATTTACTTCAGGCTGTGCTCGAAAGCTGATCAGCTAAGATCCTCCCACAGACTGTGGACTCTCTGGATGTTAGTCACGATCAGAAATAGAAGAAAAACCACAAACTGTCTCCATGTGTGAACAGGTGAGATTCAAACTGTATTCATGCTGACATGAAAAGAGCAGAGATTTGTTTCAAACACAGTACGAAAACTACAGAATAATTCCAGTTTTATTAGTAAAGGGAAGTAAAATCTTTCACTGAGATAATGGCCCGTTGTGTTTCTGCTGACAAATTAATCAAGATGTTAGGTGAGCTGCTCAGACGTCCTCCTGTTCTCCATGAGCTCCTTCATCTGCACAAACACCAACTTTACCGTCCACCATCTCAGTGTGCTCCTGTCTGCTGGACCTCTGCTTCCTCCTGTTCTGGAGTGGCACACAGATTAGACTGACTGCATCGCTCCTCACTTCAGTTCAATGAACAGACTTCATTCCTGCTGCTAAAAAGATTTGTTCTTTACCTTACAGCAGAAATATAAGGCAATGTTCTCCAACAGCAGAATCAGCGGCAGGAGGATCACTCTGACGGTAAGACCTGTGTGATCTGATCAGACACATCACAACCATCATGAGTCCAACAGCTCAGGCTATAGCAACATGAAAACAGAATAAACCTGTTTGAGTCAGTTACCTTTGAAACCTAACAAATATTAACAAGCTCAATTAACGCTGCTGCCTCTTGGCAAAGGACACTCTTACAATTAATCTTCATTTTTAGTCTCCAGATATTTTATTGCTTGTTAAACTGAAGCTTATAATATGCATGTGAATTAGATTTTTTTTTTTGCTGTGTCACCTCAAAATTTATGTTTTGTCAAGTGTTTGTCTTTTTCCTTTTTCTCTTTTCCTTTTGTCCTCAAACTCATGTTGATATTGATGGCTGATGTCAGCTTCAGCTTACCTGAGACAGTGACAGACAGCAGTCGGCTCTCAGAGGAGAAGTTATGAAAAAAAACCATGAACGTGATAAACACAGCTGTAGTTTCCTTGGTGGGCGGGTTCTGCAGCAGGAAACAGGAAATGGGCAGAGTGATTGACAGCTGCTTGGGTGTATTTGTATGCTTTGTTGAAGGTAAGATGAAAGGAGCCTCCAGGGTACTGTGGCTGGATGAAACAACTGATGGTGAAGTTGGAACTTCTGGATACCCGAAGCCCCTGCTGCTGGGCCTCAGAGACCCCGTCAATGGAGGACAAAGAAATGACTGGCTGAACAAGCAGGTCTGTAGGAGACAGAGATGATGCAGATAACAATGAAAGGTGTGTCATGTCAGGTGAGGTTCAGTAGTCCATGGAGGATTTGAATCTTTTCGATTCACTCCAATGGAAAACGTTAACTGTCGCTGGACACATGAGTGTTATTCATTATGTCACAGCTTACCTGAGCAGGTGATATTCACAATGGAGGTCATTTGATGTTCCACAGTCTCTCAGAGATGATCCAACCTGAACACAGTCAGGTCTCATCACCCACAATGGCAAGTCTGAGGACTCCATCCTCTGTCCTACAGAAACAGCTAAGCCACAGTCCAGTTGTTCACACACAACAGCTGCTTCCTCCAGGGTCCAGTCAGACACATCCACTGGTCTCCACTCTCCCAAATGTTTCACCTTGAGTGTGCCTGCACACCGATGGGCTCCTCCCGCCAGCCTGACGGGCTCTAACAGAAGCAGAGAGTCATCAGCAAAGAACAAGGTGAGTTTAAAAAAAAAAATCAAAGCCAAATCAAAGCTGCAGCTCCTCTTCTACCTGAGCAGGTGAGTCCAACAGCTTTGCCAGCTGAGCAGCTGTTTCTAGCTGAGCCTGAGCTTCTACAGTCCAGGAGAGCAGACTCATGGCCTCCACACTGGAACTCTTTGCTCCACACTGGAGCCTCCACTTCTCCATAGAGCGCCCCCTGGAGGACCGAAGGAGGCCCACAGCCAAGCTCCCTACAGACCACCTCTGCATCCTGCTGGTCAAAGTCAGCTTCACACACTGAGGACCAGCTCTGGTTAGACTTCACCTCCAGTCTGCCTGAACACAGACTGGAACCATTCAGCAGTCTGACAGAGTCTGGAGACATCAGAGAAGATCAAACAGAGAGATCAGAGACAGCAGACACCTGTTTCTTTTACTATCAATTTCTCTGTCAAGTGGCCATTCAGGATATACTGGGTACATCTTTACTTGGTTTTCTCTGTTTATATAGCACCACTGGAAGTCATTCATACCCCCTCTGTCTGTACCATTCTTCATTAGCTGGCTGTGAGCTGGATCTTTCTGATATATTTTCAATGCCCTTACCACCATCTTCTTTCCTCACTTTTCTTTCCCTGACTCTAACCTAACAAAGTACTGACACATATTGTAGATTCGATCCACATAAAGAAAATTATTTGGATTGAAATGATATGCTACCTGTGCAGTTGAGCTTTATCATGGAGGAAGATGGGATGAATGTTGTACACTTCCTTAGAGCAGATCCAGATTTAACACAGTCAGAGCGTACTGTACTCGAATAGAATCCAGTGGCCTTTGTCCGTCTTACAGAAACAGCAGACCCACAATCCAGATGTGCACAGACAGAAGCTGCTCCCTTCAGGCTCCAGTCAGAGACATCCACTGGTCCCCACCTCCTCAGATAATTTACCTCTAATGTACCTGAGCAGCGACTGGCACCTCCCACCAACCTAACAGGATCTGAATAGAAAGGATAAATTCATCAGTAAAAGAATAAAGTAAGTTTGAACCACATCAAAGCTGCAGCTCCTCTTCTACCTGAGCAGGTGAGTCCAACAGCTTTGCCAGGTGAGCAGCTGTTTCTAGCTGAGCCTGAGCTTCTACAGTCCAGGAGAGCAGACTCATGGCCTCCACACTGGAACTCTTTGCTCCACACTGGAGCCTCCACTTCTCCATAGAGCGCCCCCTGGGGGACCGAAGGAGGCCCACAGCAGGTCAGACTTCACCTCCAGTCTGCCTGAACACAGACTGGAACCATTCAGCAGCCTGACAGAGTCTGGAGAAAGAAAAAAATGCTGCTGCTGAAAACCATCATCTAAGAAAACTTGCATATGTGTCAAACTGTTGAATTAATGTCAAACACAATGACATAGATTATGTCACTAATAAGCTCACCCAAACAGGTGAGAATCAGGGCTATATAAGAATTATCTGGTGTTGCACACTCCCTCAGAGTAGATCCTGACCAAACACAGTCAAGTTTGATCTTCCACAAAGGTGCAGGCCTCTGCGGTTTCCATCCGAACGTAACAGCAGAGCCACAGTTTAGATGTTCACAGACCACGGCTGCTTCCTTCAGGGTCCAGTCAAAGAAAGTCACTGGTCTCCACTCTCCCAGATGTTTCACCTCCAATGTACCAGCACACAAACTGGGTCCTTCCACCAATCTTACATCATCAGACTCTGAACAGAAAGCAGAGAGCCATCAATAAAGAAATTTACTCCTGAAAATGTTAAAGTCTACCTTTCCTGCTGATTCTGAGTCAGTATTTTACTTTTTTGTTTTGTTTTTTGTTCACCTGTTGAGTTGTGTTTCCCTTCAGCTTGGACTCCTGAAGAGAAAACCAAAGAAAACCATCAGTTTGAAGCCAGATGTGCCAGATCAATAAGTGCAAGCTACATGTGTGGAATGAATAGTGCATTTTAATGATCATGAGTGGAGGCAATAATGGGTAAAAGCAGCAGGAGTAATGGAGGTAGACGGCAGGTGAATTCATGAATGCATGAATCCATTACATTACCCAGCACATTGGACTAAAAGCGTTGCACAATAAACTACTTTTCTAAACATATGCTTTGAAACATTCACATCCATCCAGGGGTAGAATGTGAAGCACTGGACAAGCTGTCCTCATTCTTTGGGCCAAAAGCTGAGCTCTCAGTGGCTGTGGGGTGGCTGTGGCTCAGGTGGTAGAGCAGATCAGCTACTGATTGGAAGGTTGGTGGTTTGATCCTTGGCTTCCTGAGTCTGCATGCCAAATATCCTTGGGCAAGATTCTAACCCCAAGTTGCCCTCCGATGCGTTCATCGGAGTATGAATGTGTGTGAAAGTAGTTTAGTTTGCACTTGTGTTTAGAAATGCTTGTATGAGTGGGTGAATGAGGCATGTTGTATACAGCGCTTTGAGTACTGAGAGCTGTATAAGAATCAGTCCATTTACCATTCAGAGCTGTGCTGCTTGATTTCCCTGTAACTGAATTTTCTGGAGTGAATCTGTGAGTGAAGAGACTCTGTCTACCCTGCGTTCTATGGCTCATCACATTTATCCCCCTGACAGTGAGAGGAGCAGCACAGTTTGATGTTAAGTTCAAATTGACCGATTTTGCAGAGTTTCTTCTGTTCTTTTCCTTTGATCGTCAGATATGAGTGTATGGGTGTTTGTATTAGAGATGGCACGATACCACTTTTTTATGTCCGATACCGATACCGATATCATAAATTTTGATATCTGCCGATACCGATATGAATCCGATATAGTGTGTTTTTTAATCAATAAAACTGTTTTTTTAATATCTTTCTGCATTTTGTATAAGTTCATAGTCAAGTTTAAATAAACAACAACACTAAAGCTATTCTGTTATACCTGTATGTAAAAAATACAACAAAATATTTCATAGTTCAGCAATACTGATCAATCTAATAAACTTAAATCTACTCCATCCTCCCTTTTCTGGTATTTTAAAGAGTACTTAGCAGAAATATTAAGCAACCTAACTAATAGGGTTGCAAACTCCCAGCAAAAAAAAAATAGGGAACCACCCTCCACCTCATGATGCTTAATCGATGTAATCAACTTTAATTTGATGCAGTGTGGAAGAAATGCACAGAAATCAATTATTTTTCAAGAAATATTAAATAGATTCAACATCTTTCTTCAACAGATTTGCAGACTACACAGATGGTATCTTCCCAAAGGAAAAGGTAGTATAGCTTACTAGGGTATATTAGACTTAACAGTTACTATATACAGTAATGGACTTCTATACATCAGATTAAAACTTTGGGTGTTAGATTCAGATAATTATTTATTAAAAGCTAGACATTTTAAATGAGAATAAGAAAGAAAAGTATGTCTTTGTGCCCCCTTTTCCCTGTTCATGCCCTATCGGCCCCCCTGGCTAAACTTTGCTAGATCCGCCCCTGCACAGTTACCAGCCGTCAGCTGCGTAGAAAACGATCCTGGTCTAGAAAGTAATATTAAATAAATTCTAACAACAGCTTATCAAGCTTAAACGTGCTGCTGTTGTTCAGCCGCTGGTTTCCTCTTTCTGGGGCGAAGTGGACCAAATGATTGAAGTAGCAGCAAGAAGAGGGAGGGAGAGAGAAGAAGCAGTCGCTCCATATATCGTTGTTAAGCTTAGCGTGGGAATGCTTTACAAACATTCAGAGATGAACTTACACACTTGCTTTACTTCTCTCTGGGATAACTTCCTTGGAGATGAAATGCTGGTTTGGTAGCAAGACTACAAATACACACAGCCGCTCTATCACGTGAGGCATACTGCTCTGCAAGTTTTGTGAGGTGCTTTTCTGATATTTAATGGATCGATTACATTTTTTATTTCTCTTAGATATCCGATCCAGTGATTTAGGTCAGTATCGGACTGATACCGATATGTAATATCGGCTCGGTCCATCTCTAGTTTGTATGTGTGTGATGTTGGTGTGTGAGTCTGTTCAAAGTGCTTTAAAGCCAAAATCTACGAGAGAAAGATGCAAATAATGAAAAATGAACAAAAGTACCCATTCAAATCTGAATTTATAATTCGTTTTTTATAATGTAATAGAGATTTGGAAACCAAAGAAGTCTTGAGTCTAGTTAATTTCATACCCTGAGCACTAAAACTTCAATTAACGTGCTTATCTGAAATTGTTACTGATCGTGTTTTTACCAACTGTCTTTTTAAACTGTGATAGACGGATTTCTTTAATCTTTATTAAGTTTAAACTGTTCCCATGAGCTCTGACCAGTCTGAGGAGCTGAGCCAGTGACAAGAAGAGTATGTGGAAAATGAATCATCCATGTCAACTTTTATTTTGAGAGCATCTAAAACAGTTGCTTCACACACACACAAAATGTATCTGGCGTCAAACAAACCTTAAAAAATCTTTAAGACAAATTAATCATGTAAAAAAAAGTTAGAAAAAAGTTTTTAAAATAAAGACATAAAAAGGCAATATTAATCCGCTCCGTACGCCATACTTACAAAGTATGATGCTGAAATATTGTCTTTGCACAAAATTACCATGAAATTATGCTACAGTTAAAATTAGTTACAGTATGATTTATCATTTCCTGTAAAATATATGGTGTTATGCTTAAAATTACTCATGTGTTGTGTAAGATTACTTACACATTAATAAAGACTACTTATGCAATAATTCATTATTTATACAGTACATTTTATTTTTTTTAATCTGACTTACCCCCTTATTTTAGTGTCCCTACCTTTAAATAATACAATTTATGTGAATATAATTACATTGTAACTTCTAAGAAAATACATAAAAATTCATTTTAATTACAGGGCAATTATGTCCTTAGTGACAAGCCGTATTATGAAGTGTTGATTTTTTAAACTTAGTTCTTCACCAAATTTTACACTGAGATTTCTGATGTTTATGTTACAGTTATTTTTAATAAACTATTTGGTTAAAGAAATGTTTAAATGTACCAGCAAACCTCTGTGCTATGCATGGTGTTTGCTTTGGGGTTAGGTAAATAAAGAATGATGCATTTTTCTACATTGGGATTAAATAAAATGTTTCATGGGTTTTCATGTTAGTAAGTATATGGTTAAATGTTCTCTGTGTTTCATTCATGTGGGTTTTGCTTGTTTAAACACTAAACATGTTAGAAATATTAAAGTTTAATAACTTTATTTCTACATGTAATTTGGGGTTTATTAAGTCCACAAAGCATTACAGTCACTATCAGATTAGCTTATGACAGAAGATTTACAGTATATACTGGTAAATGTAACAGAACAATACTAAATCATAATGTCACCATTTGACCTGTCAGATGTACAAATACATACGATTGCATGAAAACTATTTGTGTACATCATAATGTTAGCACTCACAGTGGCCTCAGCAATGTTTATTCAAAGTTTCATCATGATTGGTCCACTTGTCTAGGATGAGATAAGGGACTTACAAACACACATACAGCAAAATCATAATGTATATAATTTTCTCACTGCCGTTTGGTGAAATCCTCCAGTCAGATCAGTGAAACCTTACAGATGATGTTTAAACCAGTCCTACCTGAGCTCCACAACAGCAGCAGCAGCAACAGGTGATCCATGTCCAGGTAGATGTCTCTCTGCCTGCTCGCTGCTCTGATCATCAAACCTGCTGTCCTCAGTAAGTATCTGCCTGCAGGAAGAGACCAATCACATTTACTTTTTTATCGTCAATAGGAAGTGGCCTTCCCTCACTGACACATGTTCAGTATTTCCTGGGTGTTTGTTTTTGTCTGCAATGTTGGAAACTATCACATAACCCATAAAACAGAAATTATTTTTACAAATAATAAACTTTTCATTTACCTGTGGTCATTTCAAATGGTAGGGAAAAAAAGCTCACGCTTTTATAACGCTTTCCTACTCTGCTGGAGCACCCAAAGCACTTTATACAACATGACTCTTTCATACCAGCACTTCCTACTATCTAATATTCAAACTCTGATTCATGCATCAGAGAGCAATTTGGGATTACTATGTTGCCCAAGGATATTTGGCATGCAGAGAAGAGCAGCCAGGGATCAAACCGCCAACATTCTGATAAATAGATCACCTGCTCTATCTCCTAAGCTACAAGCACTTTATAACTGTTTAACCCTACTGATAGTATTGTTTTAGTGGTATATGCATGCTAGGTAAAAGTTCACAAATGCACAAGTGTGCACCGTAATGCAGGTCTTGAAACTGTGTGCTAACAACTAGATGAAATCTTCCTTCTTCCTCTGTAACTGAGGAGTGAACACAATTTCTGCATCTGATGATTTGTTTTTAAAGTAGCACCTCTTTTATTTAAACAGTGTGTGTGTGTGTGTGTGTGTGTGTGTGTGTGTGTGTGTGTGTGTGTGTGTGTGTGTGTGTGTGTGTGTGTGTGTGTGTGTGTGTGCAGTGTGAATGTGTGCAGTGTGAATGTGTGAGTGTGTGTGAGGAGGATGAGCATGACTGATATGCAGAAAGCTTTGTTATCACAGTCAGGACAAGAACCCAAAAGGGGTTCCTGGATGATTGAGAATGCATCAAGACGTCAGGACAGGAACTCCACCCACTGAAAGTGAACGCCTAGACCTCTGACAAAACCAAAACAACCTGTTATCCATAAGCATGTTTTTTAGTTATTAGTTATTATTATATTTTCTGCATGGTTTGTTCTTCATTCACATCATTCAAGTTTCTATTTTATGCCTCATTTAGTTTTCCTAATTCTAATCTTTGCCTTTCTTAGTTTTTGTTCTCTTATAATCCATCATTTTATTTATTTATTTTACTTTATTCCCTGAGTTTCACTCCACTGAAAATGATCGCACAGCCTTTTTATAGAAACTGCAGAATATTTAAATGAAGAAAAGCTTGTCTCATTTCCTTCACACAGAAAGATGCTCACATGCAGCACATGAAATATTAGCCCGCTTTAGTCAGACCTTGTCATGAGGGGTCAGTGAGGCAGAGCAGTTTCATCTGTTTCTGGTTTCTGCTGGTTCACAGTTCTGTTCCTGTTTGAAAAACATAAAGATAAAGTTTGTATTTGGAGATTTTCTATTTCTGAGAAAATTGATGATAACCTGTAATTTGATAAGAAGCTGCTGTCAGATTACAGGGCTGTGGTTTTTAACCTCTCTATAAAACAGGAATTGAAACTCTTGAGATTAAGAATGTTTGATGTGAGCGTATCCTGGATTCACACCGGCAGCAGTGACCCAGCACGACCTTCAATGCAGGAGCAACCGGAGCTCCGGAAGGAACCAGGACAAGCACAGGGAAAAACATCGAGAATCCACACAGAAGTGTCCCACCTGAACGTCACAGCTGCTGCCATTGAGTTACCATGACAACATCACTGAGATGCTCTTATCGGATTACAGCTCATTTCAGCTACGAATGATAACACTTGCTAAGAAACCAAAGTGCAGCTCAGGATGATGTTCACTGTTTTACTCTGATAACCACACTAATGTCCAGTTCAGGGTTCCAGGAGAAGGATCAGTTGGGTTTTTTCTGACCGGTGGCCTGGACTCTCAGGTGCCACACAAGGTGATGAACAGATACAAATATAAGTTACTATTAAATGTAAACGCACAAAACTTAAAACAGTGTAAATCAGGCAGTCGATAAAACAAGTCTGGAGTTGGACTGAAGAGTTTTTTTTTTTCTGTTTCTGCTGTTTTGATTCGTGGCATGCCAACCTGCTTATATGGCCAACTTACAGAAAAGCTGATGTTTGACACACCTGCAGGTAATTTTTCAAAGTGCAGGGTTATTAGTGTGAAGATGCTGGGAAAGGGGGGTAAATTAAATGATAATAATTTTTAAATAACTTAGGTAGTTATAGACAGGGGTGCACATAAGTGGTCCGCAGGTGCACATTCGCTGTCAAAATAAAAAACGCCCACCAGATAAGAAGTTGCAACGCGCGTTTGCGTACATAAGATTTTCTGGAGGACATTTGTTTAGAACTCTTAAAGATGTTGAAGAAGCTCCTTTAAGCAATTACTGTGATGTTCCTCCACCTCCAAAGAAATGTCAGAAGGAGTCCGAACCACAAAAGAAGCACCTAACCCATTTCTTTGGGTTAAGTTGAATGTGAATGCAATCATGACTACACTGTTAAAAAAAAAAACATCCTAAAACAACGGTAATATTCCGGCAGCTGGGGCGCCAAAATACGACCGTGAAATAACAGAAAATAACTGTCCCATAAAAATACGGTTATTTTCAGTAATGAAAATAGAGTTTGTTGCGCTAATTTTACATGGAATTTTGCCTTTTCCAAGTGCTTTTAGACATTAAATTAGGAACATTATAACGTGATCAAGCAATGAAATTACCTATAAACAAGGTCAATGAACGTGGCAATATGAATCATAATACGTAAATATACAGTTAACAGTTGGTTTAAATAATAATGGATTGTACGCGCTGGGACAGAGGCGAGGCTGCCATATCGCACCATCGGCCCCTCTGGCTACCGCCAGTAGGCGGTAGGTGAAGTGTCTTGACCACAGACGGAGAGTGTCCGAGCCGGGGCTCGATCCGGCAACCTTCTGATCACAAGGCGAACTGCAAACTCTTGAGCCACGATCGCCCTAACTAGCAATGATAACAATACTTATGTGATGTAACACAAGCTTATAGGGATCATGTTATATGCTTTTCCATGGCATTACATTTGAATTCAACAGGTCGATCTTTCAAATAACGGACAGATATTTGTGAAATCATGATACATTTGTGAATGTATTTTAACAATCTAAATATGCATATGTACAGACAGATACATTTAATAATCATGAAAATTATGTTTCATTACATTACAGTGATTTAACGTTAATTTACATTTGAAATGTGAAGTCAAAGTCTATTTACGTAACTTTAATGATATTCTAGAAGAACAGAACATTACTGTAAAATGCAGTAAAATACCTTCATATTAGGATTTTTTCCTACGGTCGCAGCCATACCCGCGACCTGGTTGTTGTTAGTTCACATTCATTGGCCGATGCTTAGCGTCATGTTATTATGTGTCCCAACATCCAATGGCATGTCACATTGTTTTCATGGCCACACCCTCACCCCAGGTGCAGAGGCCTATTTCTGTTCTGAGATTTATATTAATTGCAATTCCTTACTCTACATTTCTTATTCAAAATTTATAATTAGCACAGCGTGGCCGTGCAATGTTTTACATTGTGGCATACAAAGGAATCTTAAGAAAGAAGCTCACAGAGAGAGAATGAGCTTGTCATCCAAACCCAAGTTGGTAGGGGGAGCTCTTTATTAAAACACTTGCTGGCGCTACGATGTGCCTCAATGTTCAACAACAGCACAACAGAAGTCACTCATGGTACAGCACTCCCGCTACAAAACAACAACTGTCAGTGACTCTGCACCACGGCATAAATACAACATTCAAGATAACAGTTAAAAGTAACGTAACCATAAACAATAAAACAAGAACATCTAAGCAGCACATGTCCCAAGGCATGATGGGAGAGAACTAGCTGTTCCCCCAACACGCCACAATATGTTTTTTTTTTAGTTTTTATTCCTATTAATTATATTTTCACTTGTTACCTCTTAATTATTGAATCAGACCTAGGTGACATGAAATTTTCAGCAAAATTATAATTCAAATACTCCTTTAATTATTGATTGTTCTCATTAATTTTCGATCATTTCATATATTTTTCCATAGTATTACATTTGAATTTAACAAATCATTCTCTCACATAACAGACAAATATTCGTGAAATTATGATACATTTCTGGATGTATTTTTACAATCTAAATATGCATATGTACAAAAATATATATTTAAAAAACAAGTAAATTGTGTTTTACTATATTTACAGAGCTGTTACGTTATTTTACCTTTGACATGTAAGATCACAGTCTACTTATGTAAATTTAATGATATCCTAGAAAGACAGTACAAAACTGTAAAATATACAGTAAGATACTTTGACATTACTATTTTTTGGAACAGTGTATGTTTCCCAGGGTCATATATCAGTATATGATTGCGTAAATAACCTTTTCACATCCACCAGATATTTGATAGGTTTAGGGGAAGTGGTTGGGTTTATTAAACTCAAATAGAAGTTGCCAAAATATCTTAGACTCAGTTTAAAATCAAAGTTCTAGTTTCTGAAAATCTCCCTTTTTTACCTTGTGACTTAAGTCACACCCAACCCTAAAGCTAACCGTCAGCTGTTTACTGTTGACTTGGTGGATTTTAAAGAGAACATAAAATGATAAACGTACAAATCAGTTTACGTGCATCACTTTTGTGTTGCACCTGTGTGTAACAATGAGTTTTTGTTAAGAAAATGAGGACATTTTGTCCACGTTCACTGTCTTGAATGAGTGCGTCAATAGAACCACTGTGTACATTTACTTACTTAAGTGCTTTAAGTGAACCTCCAACCTGGACTGCTTCCTCTTGTCTGATCAGTATCAGTAAAATTAAAAACATCCTGCCTATGAGTGAAGCTGAAAAACAAGTCAGTGTATTGTTAAATGTCACTCAGAGTGACGTGTTCTCATCTTTGCAGTAATGTTTTGTGGCACACAGGCCTATCTGTAAGTTCTAAAAGTTCATTCTTGTGAACACCGTATTTAGCTGTGATTTCAGGCTATGGACTTTTTTTTTGTATATGAATTGTATAACTGCTGAAACATAGAGATGTTCCTGTGCATTACTCTTAAAACTAAAGACAGCATTTTTCTACACATCACATTTTAAAGGGGATTAAACCTAATTTCAAGGAAAGTTTACTGAACTTTCCATTATTGAATAATAGTTTATGAAAATGTTTCATTAATTTTTTTCACTAAACAAAGCTGACTGTGGATCATGTCAGGCAAAGAAAAACAAGATGAGGGTTTTCATTTAAGTCACTGATGAAAGATGATGGAAGTGACATATATCACCACATATTTCACTGTGTCAACTCATCCTAAATCATCTAAATTACCTCAGTATCAAAAGTGTTAAACGGGGCTGAGGTGACTCACAGTAACAAATAAAGTTTAGTGTCGCTGCCGACCTGCAGAGGGTCGTTCGTGGGTGTGCAGAGAGGAGGCAGAACGATCTGAACGATCGCATTAAGTCAGACTTTGAAACAAACCAAACTTTGTGCTATAATTACTATACTATGATTTTAAAAAAACTTTTTTCACTTAAAAAAAAGTTTTAAATAAAAAGAACTTACAAAAAAACTTCACTCTCGTGCTTTAGGGGGCGGGGCAGCCCCGGAGAAATACGGCGGCCACGCTGACGCACCGGAGCAGCATGTCGGCTGCGGTGACGCATGCGCATACACTGAGCTGTGGCCAACGTCTTCTCTGTTTGTTGCTTCCATGGTAACGGAAAGCGAAGGTCTCCTCTGTGTTTTAACTTTTTACTAAGACTTACGGAGCTGAAACGAAGAGTCGTGAACCGGAGAGCAGAGGCAGACCCCCGGACACCAAGAGCCCAACCCCGCGGGATGCTGCTCAGTCAGAGGAGAACGAGGTGCAGGGAGATCACCGGACCCACGCCCCACTCTGTGGCTGTGGTAAGAGGGACACCAACAAAGAAGCAGCACCACGCCTTTAGTAAAAATGGTCCATAATAGTAAGGTAAATAGGTAAATTTACTGCAGGGTAAAAGTACAAAAGAATGCAGCGGTGTAAAGGCAACATTTAAAGTAATAGCACTTATACTGCTATTAAGTAAAAGTACAATTTCTGCATGTGAAGGTGGGCTCATACAAATGAAAGTAAGAATACTGTAAAATCTGTTACGAGTACGCTAAAAGATATACATGCATTGAAAGTATAAATACTCCAGTGTAAAAGTACTCTACTGTGAGTAAAAATTAAAAAATAATACTATGAGGTATAAGTGAAAATATTGCATAACTAGAAGGTTGGTGGTTCGACCCTGTGTGCTCCAGTCTGCATGCTTAATATCACTGGGCAAGATACTAACCCCAAGTTGCTCTCAGATGCATCCATCAGAGTATGAATGTGTGTGAGTGTCAGATAGAAAGAACTTAAAAAGAGCATAGAAAAAAGTGCTTGTGTGAATGGGTGAATGAGGCAAGTTGTATACGCCCTGTGAGTGATCTCTTAGAGAAGAAAGTGTTACATAATCACTAGTCCATTTACCATTTACTATGCAAAGTGTCCTATTTCAGAGTAAATCTATAAAGTATTATAGTTGCTGTTGCTTCAGTATTAACCTGCAACGTAACTAAACAGGAGTAGTGGAGTAAGATATGTTTGTGAGTTACAGTGAATAGAATAGATTAGATTAAAATAGAATAGAATAGAATAGCTCTTTATTGTCACTGTTACAAGAACAATGAAAGGCAGTTTGGCATCTCTCCGTGTGAAATACACAATAGCGTAAGTAAGTGGGAGTGAGTGTCCAGGTTGCGAGGGGTCTTTGAGGATGATGCTGGCTTTCTTCTGAAGTCTGCCAGGATAAATGTCTCTGAGGGGGGTTAGTGAAGTGCCAATTGCCAGCTCTGCTGCCCTCACCACCCGCTGCAGTTTCCTCTTGTCCTCCAAAGTGCAGCAGTTGAACCAGAGTGTGCAGCAGTAGGACAGAAGGCTCTCGATGGTGGAGTAGAAAATATGAATACTACTCCTCACAGTACTGCAGTGTTACTGATGTCAGATTCTGTCTGTGTGGTTGTTGTTCTGGATCTGTGTGGTGTCTCAGAGAGCCCGGCCTCCTGCTCTGAGGCCTGCAGAGCAGCTGATGCTGCAGAGGCAGAGGCAGGACGCGGCCCGAGACAAAGTGCTGGAGTTCTCCAAGTACCAACAGAGCTGCAACATCAAGACGTCATGGCTGAAAGACACGGAGCAGCGATTCCTGAAAGGAGCCGTGGAGAGGGGAGTCCAAGCTGCCGTGAGCCAGCACGAGACTGACGTCGAGCAGAGGAGACGCAGGTTTGATGACAAAGTCCACCCACAGCACCTTTAGTACTCAGATTACTTTATACTCTGATTACACAACACACATGTAACCTTAGTACCTGCTAATCAAGTGACTTTTTACCGGTTTTCATCATCCAGTATCCCACCTAAAATCAGAGATTATTAAAGCTCAGAAAAATAATGCATCATAGTTTTAATCCTCGGCTGTAGTGAGAGTAGAGAGCATCCGGAGGAGAACCTGGAGATAAGAGAAGAACTGGAGAGAAGAGGAATAAGCACACAGGTGGAAAGATAAACATGCAAGCAGCAGATGAAGGTGGATGAGTTTAAATATCTGGGGTCAACCATCCAATGTACAAGGGTGCACAAGATGTGAAGAAGAAAGTGCAGGCAGAGTGGAGGAGAGGAAAACCTCAGAGGAGGTTCATGGATGTAGTGAAGGAGGACATGCAGAGGGTTGGTGTGACAGAGGAGGGTGCTGAGTGGATGGTGGGATACAGTATTTACAGTCTGTGCTTGCTGTGACATCTTTCTCACCCAATCGTGTCCTCAGGCTGGCAGAGCTGCTGGAGGTGGAGGAGCAGCAGCTCCTGCAGGAGATGGAGGAGAAAAAGGAGACAACATTAGAGAAACAGGCAAAGATGAGAGAGAAAGCCAAAGCGCTGAGGCACAAGAGAGAGAGCGAGCGGCAGCAGCTGGTGTCTGAGAAACTGGAGCAGCAGTTTAGGTACCCTGCACCCTCCACCTAAACATCCACCGCAGCATGTCTTATAGAGATGGTGATTCACTTTAATTAAACAGCAGAAAACAGTTACAAATATTCATCTTAGTTACAAACATTCCCAAGATAAATCATTAATATTAGAGCCAGTGAACTCCTCTGAAGGAATTAATTTCAAACTACTGATTCACATTGGAACAAGTTAAACGGGAGCACAACTCGAGGCAGGAAGCTAGTTTGGCCTACCTGAACTGAAGCTGCTTAAAAACAAGTTCAGAAAGTTAGACTTTAAAATGCTGATGCAGTCTTGTAACCAACATCAGAAAATCCTTTTAATTTTTAATGAATAGTCTCAGCTGTGTGGTTACTGCTGTGCTCAGGGAGCAGTGCGAGGAGCTGCGCAGCATCTGCAGCAGGCTCACGGAGCAGCAGGTGTGCCAGGAGCGAGCCGCTCAGGTGAGGAGCCGGCAGGCGCAACAGCGGCGGCAGCAGGAGGAGGACCTGCTCTTCTCTGAACTGTGGGCGGGTGATGGGCGAGCCAAAGAGGAGCAGGAGAGCGCTCGAGCCCAGAGCCAGCGACACAGGAACAAGGAGCAGCGCAGCATCCTGTGCAGGCAGATGGAGGCGGCCGAGCAGCAGAGGCAGCGGGAGAGGGAGCTGAAAGAAGAGGAGGCCCGGCTTCTGGTCTGTTCCTCAGTCATTACAGTCGCACTCATCTCAAATCACCACAAGGGGGAGACACAGCTCACATACACATACAACCACTGCAGATCATTCTGATAACTGAAAGATGATTTAAAGGGTCATTCTGAGCATGCCCAGGAGCCTCCTGTTCATATTCCACACTCCTTCTGAACATAACACTGTCTACAGTTCCAACCTAGACCTTTTTGGAAAACAAATTTCCCAGAGGAACCTACCCGAGGGATTAATAAAGTTTTATCTATCTATCTATCTATCTAGACCAGTGACACATTCACCTTTTGCACATTTGGCAGATGTGGTAACTGAGTGTATGATAACTGTGGCGTGCAGGCACAGCAGCGGCAGACGAGCCTCCTGCAGGAGCAGCGGGAGCAGCAGCAGAAGCTCCAGGCAAAGCAGGGCCAGCGGCGGCTGCTGGACCATGGTTTAAGGCTGAAGATGAAGCGCCTGGCCCGGGAACAGCGCGAGGAGCTGGAGCTGGACATGAGCATCCTACAGGCACTGCTCAAGCAGGAAATAGATGAGAAACAAGGAGCTGCTCAGAGGAAGGTAAGAGAACCTGAACGTCAAGGCCGGATTGAGCCAGGAAATGTAAAATCAATTCTATAAATGATTGTTCTCTTGTTTGTAACACTGGGGTTTAACACAAGATGAGATCTGTGTCCTCTCGAGGATGCTCACAGACTTAGATTGGTGGCTGTTGGACTTCAGTCAGGGCGCTTTTTATCACTGAGTTTGTGAACCACTTATTTTTTGTGTGCAGATTATGTAGTTCTGCTGATCTGATTAAGGGATGGCCTCAAACTAGCACTATGGCAGGAAATAGCATTAACATGTCTGAGGTCATGTGTTCAGCTGTAAAAGGTCAGAGAGCACTGTGCTATAAGTGTCTCTGCTCCTGTTCTTCAGTGAGAGAAGGACAGCGCAGCAGACTGCAGGTGGATGCTATGATGGACTGCTTTGGTAATAAGAGAGAACTGAGTGTAAAAGTAAAGCTGACCACGAGCTCTGGGTAGAGACCAGAAGAATGAAGCTGAGAGTTGTTCATCTGCATCAAAAGGATCAGGCTGAGGTGGAATGAGGAGGCTCAGACACGACCGGGTTTAAGTGTTCGATCTCCTGCTGGGAGGAGGCCTCAGTGCAGACACAGGACACACTGCAGAGGTCTGGGGGGTCTGACTACTGCTCCTGAGACCTGAACTTCAGGAACAGCACTCAGAAGATGAATGAACATTATTTGATTGGTGGATGAGTTTTCTGTGCTGTTCCTTCTATGGTTCAGTGACAGATTGATTCTTAGCACTGATCCTCTCAGACAAATTCAAACGACTTCAGTGGAAGAATGAAAATATTCAGGTAGTGTTAGCCACAGTGAGTGCACTTCCTCATTCAGACCAGCAGGGGGCCTCAGAGCACTGCAGTCAGCTGTAGCTGACACAAGAGTGAACATTGATGAAGCAGGCCAGACATTTACTAAGGACCTGAAGCTGTCTATAGGCTGAAGTTAATCAGTATGGTCTAACACAGAGTGAAGATTAAATTAATGTTTCAAAATTGGAAAAAATGTAAATAAAACATATTTCTTGTGAGGTGATGAGAATCGAGAAATTCAGATAAAAGATGAAGAACAGCATTTGCAGTTTTCAGCAGCGAAGAGAAAGGTTTTCACTTGTGAATGAACACGAGAACGCACTCATCTGATTTACCGCGTGCATGCTTGTGTGTGTGTGTGTGTGTGTGTGTGTGTGTGTGTGTGTGTGTGTGTGTGTGTGTGTGTGTGTGCATTCAGGCGGAGCTGCGTGAGGAGCAGCGCAGGTACCGAGAGTATCTGCAGAGACAGAGGAAAGAGGAGGAGGAGATGGAGCAGCTGATAGAGGAGCAGCTGAAGGAGGTCTGGGCTAAACGAGAGGAGAAGAGCCGGCTGGAGAGGGAGGCCAGGAAGAGGCTGATAGAGGAGGTGATGGAGGCGCAGCACCTGCAGATCCAGAACAAATGTGAGGCAGTTTTTATACTTCGGCTTGAATTCTTTAATCGTTTCACTGTTTAAATGCTCACTTAGTGTGTGTGTGTCTGCGTCTGTGTGTCTGTGCACTCCAGTGTATGCTAATCTGCAGAAACAATCCCAGGTGAAAAAGGAGTGTGAGGAGCTGGAGCGAGTTATTGAGGAGGAGAATCAGAAGGAGAAGGAGGAGAAGAGACGGTAGGTCAGCAAACGGCCGAGTGCTGTCCGTGTGTCTGATATCCGTGTGTCTGATATCCGTGTGTCTGATATCCGTGTGTCTGACTTACTGTCTGTCTGTCCCACAGGCAGAAGCAGGCAGCCGGGGCATACCAAGCCGACCTCCGTGCTCAGATGCAGCAGCAGCAGCAGCTCCACTCAGAGCTGAAGGCTCAGGAGCAGCGGGAGCACCAGCAGGGCCTGTTGCTGGAGCAGCTCCTCAGCGCCA
Source organism: Neolamprologus brichardi (assembly GCF_056152115.1). Lineage (NCBI taxonomy): Eukaryota > Metazoa > Chordata > Actinopteri > Cichliformes > Cichlidae > Neolamprologus > Neolamprologus brichardi. The sequence goes on from NC_142110.1 coordinate 28,913,981, forward strand.
AGAAAGAGCACATACTGTCCAGATTTATGTCCCACAGTGCTGGCACCCACCCTTTTAGGAGAGTGGAGGTCTCCAGGTCTGCACCCCAGACCCAGCTTACAGACTACTGAACCTCCACAGTTTAATTGGGGGACGGGGTGTGTATCAGGTTTCCTCCACATGTATTTTGTTTGGCTGTTTCTCTTTTATTTAACACACAAAATTCATTAAAAAGAGTGATTTCAAGAGAAGTTTTAGTCTGGTTATGTTTCTGTGAAGCTGTTCAGACTATTTAAATTTAAAGAAATTGAATCACAGCTGAAAAAAGTTTGAAAAAATAACACTTAAGTACCTAAGCTCATGTTGGTATTAATAACAGCGGTTCTCTGAAGCAGTTTTATTTTATATCATGATAATAAACACCTGAAGCAGGTGACAGAGTTATGCTGCTTTGGTTTGCCCTTTAAATGCTTCACTGTGAAGTGACTGATGGGGTGGGTGATGTCAGAGGAGCCTGTTTGTGATTCACACTCTCTGTTGGGTAATATTTACTGAAGGAGAGGGAAGAGAGCCACATTACAAAACATCTCAGTCTTTTATTGTGAAAGAATCGTCATGTGGTAAAAAGAAAATAAGCAACAGCAGCAGTTTGCTGTAACTGGGTGACTCACTGTAAACCATCTCTAATAATTATAAGTGACTCTTCTTTATAAACATCACTGCAAGCTGCTGACAGAAGACTCTCCGGATGAAGCTCCCAGCTCAGCAAGCATCACGTCTTTAATGTATTTAATGAACAGGTAACACTTAACATGAAGGTGCACATACTCACCCTTCTTTTTCTGTTTATTAGCAGCATATTGGTTCTTCGTTATAAAGCGCTTATTTTAATCGAACCTCATCCCACATGACTATATTCAGGTAGGATGGGAGGTTTAAGCAGAATAAATGGATAAAACTATTTGACTGTTTTTCAAGATTGCCCCAAATGGCTTTTGCATTACCGTTGGTAGACATGTGACCTCCTTTTCTGGCGGAGTTTGTACCCAGCCTCTTTTTCATATATTTGTCATTAATAATCTGCTGTGTTGTTTGGATTACACACTATGAAAATGTCTCGATCCTAAGATCCTAAGCCTGACTCCATTAAGTCAGTCAAAGAATCGTTCACACTAGTTTTCCTTTAACGTTCCCTTTATGCGGGGCCCAAAACCATCTCTTTGCCCAGGGCCATGCTTAGCATTTAATCCGGCCCTACTGTAATGCTGTCACTTTGCATATGCTTACATCATTGTTACAAATCACTAATTGGAGAAGTTAATGAGTATTTAATGTACACTAGACTCTGTTACTAACAACATACTGTTGCAGCTTGTGTTAATAAAGTTTTTCAATCATCATGTTAAGGAAATGTCATACTAACACACTCTGACACATGCTGAGGTTTTCATGGGTAAACTTGTGCAAGCACAAATAAACTCTGCATCATTTCATCATTACATCATAGCTGGAGGTGGGATGGACAGAATAACATGAACACCTCAGCATGACCAGAGTGTTTTTTGGGTTTTTTTTTTTTTAAGAATGCCGAGAAATAGCAAAACAATCACCTGAAGTTCAAAATGACTTTAAAAAAACGGTTTCTGCATGCCTGAACTCACCTGAATCACATATTTAACTCAATATTTTCATTTATTTCAGTTCATCTTTGTTTCACCTGATCATGTTTGTAAACCAAACATAAACTGTATATCAAAGATGGACACAGCATATAGGTCAGTAAAGTGAAGCATTGCATTCCTCCTACTATGCAGGAAAAAGGAGTAAAAAAAGGAGTCTGACTGAATAGAAGTCTGTGACAAAATGAGTCTACTGCTCACCTGATTTCTGACCTCAGTGAATTTTTCTTCAAACTCCACCCTTTCCTCTAAATATGGTTGCTTCTGGTTCCACAGAAAGTAACATGGCAGCTGCCAAATTGCTAAGCTTGAAACACTTGTTGCTGTCCCTCAGCACACCTCGAAAAACTGGTGAAAGAAATCAGCTCATCTAAAGCTCTGAATCATGCACAGCTACGGTTGTAGAGTCAAAGAGTAAAAAAATGCTTACATGTTTATACTGTGCATTTTCTTATGTAACTAACTGTGTCTCTATTGCACAGACTGACCACAGGACTGAACAGTGAATTGTGCAGCACCAGTAAAGATTATTTTGAACTGTTAATAGTGCACAGCTCCTCTGTTCCCAGAATGAAACAAAGCTGGAAAACAGTGACATGAATGCTAGTGCCACATTATATTTCACAGATGTCAGAGGAGCACAGGTTCAGGAACATTAATGAAAGTCACAGGACTGTTGGCCTGTGGTGAGATTTCTTCTTCCGTGTGCAGCCTGTTGAAGTTCTCTGTTGTTCTTTTTTACGCCTGTGTTTCACGCCAGTGAAACTGTGGCAGCGTGATAAAGCCTGTTGTGGGTGGACCGGCGTCTTGTCAGATTCATGTGCAGGTAAACACCTCATACCAGCAGAAGGAGTGGTTTGGGAGTGGACTCATTAGCTGAGTAAGAATAATAGCTGTGCTCAGACAGGTCTGCTGCTTCCCACAATCACTGTCACAGGATCTAATGGAGCTTATTTCAGCACATGAGGATCTATTTATCAGCCGGAGAGGATGAGCGGAGATTATTACCCCTACTCCAAGGTAAAGGACCTGTTATTGCCTCTGTACTCACTGTAAGAGCTCATATCTGTGGTTAATGTTCACACAAAATATTCTCTATAACGTTCACTATCAGCCTGTGGGCATTACACAACATCTCTGATAACAGACACACTTTACTGATGTGTTATCAGAAGGAAAGGTCTGACTTACATACGAACATTTTATGTAAAACCAGCTTTATACTCTCAAATTTTATGTCTGTGAGGAGATATTACAGGAAATATAATTGTGATGGGTGGTGGAGCATGAAGGTCAAATATCCTTCTCTGGCTCGATAGACTTTTTAGTTTGACTGTGTTTGTGAGAGATTTATCAACACGTCTGAAGAGAAAACGATAAATTAGTTAGTTGAAGGATTCTTAGAGGCCTGAATGAGACACAAAGAAAGCAGCCAAAAATCCTACATTTCCCATACTGCAGCTGGATAGTCTTACTGCACTGAAGCAAAACATTCACATTGACAAAGACCCAAAATGTTGAAGCAGTTTAGAGCGTAGTGCTCTTTCAGTGATGAAGTATTACTATCATCTAAGCAAAAGTACTATATTTTTAATAATGTGACTGGAGCTCATTTACTTTCTATGCTACTGTGTAGCTTCATCTGTAATAACAGGACATAATTTCTCTCCAGGTTTAGATTTTTAGATTTATGTCTACAAAGTCTCACACACAGACTGGTTTTAGGCACCCTTTGGTTTTGAATCCTGCTGAGTTAGTTTTTTGTTTCTGGAGTGACCACATTTAGATGAGGTGGTGGAGTGCAAACAGACCAGCTAATGCTAGTTAGCATGTTAGCACTAAGTTACATTCCTTGAATTTGGCCGATCTGTGACAATAATTAACCTGACAGCAGCCATGATATTGGTCAGATAATTGCCTCCAACAGCACAAACACAGAGGTCCTGTTATCTACAGCCACCTCTCACCACCATAATAAAGCAAACTGTAATAATTAGATCAAACCCAACAGTCTTCACAAAGTCAACAAGGATGAAATAGGTTATAGTAACAAAACAGTTTCCTGTATCAGCCTGTAAACATGTCATTTCTGCAGTAAAGCCAACCATTTTAACATGGGAGACTATGGGGACTGACTCAATGCTGGAGTCTCAAGTGGCCATTAGGGGAACTGCAGCTGCGCAGGCTGATGCTTCTTCTTGCCACAGTCTAGGAAATTCCTCCTGGCAGTTATTTAAAAGACTGAATTAACAGTAATAACAGAAATTCCACATCAGTGATCACCAAGACATAAAATCTACACAGTCTTTAGTCTACAAGCTTCAGAAGTTTGAAGGCTTTATCCCAAAATAAGGTTTAATGGTGTTTTGTTTGTGCTTGTTTTTTTTGCAGGCTAACTGACATGCACAGGTTACACAGGATTACAGCTGGTGTGACATGTTTGCTGGTTTCAGCCTACAGTGTAACTCCTACTGTAAAATAAATGGATTTATAAAGTACATGATTTGCATTTAAAAATAGAAAGAAACATAAAAATTCTTACGTACACACCAGGTGTTAACACAGGATTTATTTACATCCCACCTCATTATTGCACTTTTGATTGGTCTGGCCTCTTTCTGGTTCCACTGCATTCAGTTTTTGTGGTCAATTTAAACACAAAGAGTTGAAGTGGAACAAAGCCTCTTAAGCCCCAATGCCCCCTGATACAGGGGCAAAAGGCTGGAGATCAGTTAGGCTTGGGGCTTAAGAGGTTAAGGTGTGGAAAGAATGAGACGACACGTTTGGATGAATGCTGTCAGGTGAGGAGGCGTGGACGAGCGTTAAATGATTAATTCTCCCAGTGTGCAGCCTGTTTGCTTTCATGTGTGTTTGTCTTCTCTTTGTGGCTGATTGTTTAACATTCTGGTTGTCATTCTGAAGCCTTCATGAAAAGATAATAAAAAAAAACAAAAGAAAGTTTAAAAATACAAAATCGAAGTTCCTCTGAGGGTAGTTCTCTTATCGACCAAATGATGGTGCTATTGTGACAGCACCACAATTCCAATATTTTGCAACGCTTACTTACTTACTGCCTGGTTCTGCCGGAGGTCTCTTCCTGTTAAAAGGGAGTTTTTCCTTCCCACTGTCGCCAAAGTGCTTGCTCATAGGGGGTCATATGATTGTTGGGTTTTTCTCTGTATCTATGAAGCGCCTTGAGGCGACTTTTGTTGTGATTTGGCGCTATATAAATAAAATTGAATTGAAATTGAATTGAATTGAACTTAGACCACCAATTTCGTTTTGTTTGTTTTTTAATTATATTTTTTACGTTTTTTTTTACTATTGAATTAGCATCCCTTAGTGGTAAAACTGGTACAAGGTCAGCAGTTTGCATTTGGAATATTGACCTTTATAAACAGATTTGGTTGCAACTAGATGAAACATTAAAGAATTACAGAAGTTTGACCATTAAAGTGGCCACACCCACAAAGGTGTGTCAGCTAATCACAGAAAAGAAGTTTTAGGTTTTTAGAGGTCATTTGATTAAAATATATACAAAGTTTGGTGAATAGAGGAAGAATATTGGAGAGCAGGCAGAAAAATTTATGTTTTTGCTTTATGTATTTATGTTACCAATGAACTTCTCATAACTTGGAGGTTTCCCACTCTGGGGTCTTCCTGCTCCATAGATGGCTTTGAATTACTGTGAGAAAGACTGAAAGTCATATATGTTGTTTTATTACAGTTCATACAGATGATTGATGCTGGATTTGCAATAAGTGAAATAAAAGTTTAGAGAAGCAGGTGGGAGTGATTATTTTAGCGGTTTTGCTCCATTCACTTAGACCCATACAAATAATTCTATATACTGGAATAAACAGGCAGTGGAATTGCTGCCAATTTCCACTGGATCCACAAACAGAATCAGTCTTGTAGATCTGTACCAGATCTGACTGTGTGAGGCAGTGAATTTTGGAGATGCTGTCACAGTGTTGATACTTTTACAGGGATGGTATTCACAGAAATTCAAATAAAATGTTAACTTGGGAATTTTTTTTTTTTTTTTTTTTTTTTTTTTTAATGGACCCTCCAGGTTTCTCTCAGGACCCTCTGTAGGGCTCCACGCCTCATGTTGAAGCACCCTGCGTAGTGTGTGTATGTATGTGTGTGTGTGGTTGAAACCTGGCTTGGAGCCAGGGATCAGCCAATCAGCGGGCAGTGTGGGGAAAACACGGCTGTCAGGAAGAACCGGCCTCCTCCCTCCCTCCACCTGCGGGTCGCTTCAGGCTTTTCGTTTCCGTTTTTCTGGATTTCGGGATCCTTCTTCCGGTTAGAACTCTTTTCATCGGCCCTGAGTTTACCCTGACGTACCCGAGGGTTCGTTTTTACCGGAGGAAACAGCAGCGGGAGCGCGCTCCTTCGGACCGACGCTACACCGAACAAAGTGACCGAAACTCGGCCAGACACCTGCTGCGGGGCATGCGCACTGGAAAGTCTCTGCTGGTTTAGGACCGAACCGGAGCGCAGAGGGACTCTAATGGATCATTAATGGACACAAGAGGAGCTTATTAGTGTAGTTTGATCCACCGGGGAGGTACGATGTCCGTGAACGAGCTGTACACGAAGGTGAGTTTACTTTTCACCTGGAACAGACGCGCACCTGCTGGAGCAGCTCCAGCCCGAACCCCGTCACTTACGTCGCCTTTAGACGCTCAGGACTCACCTGCACTAAACTCTGAGGATGATTTATGTTACACCCGACACACAAACCAGACATCACGGTGTTTATTCAGATTTTAAAGAGATGAGTCACCTGTTGGGACTTAGTGTTGGAACATTAGTTCATGGCGCTGCGGGTGGAGAGTGAAGTAACGTTGGAGCTATATGTGGTTATTCGGCCTGAATGTAAGAGAGGAACAGGTAAAGCCTGGATAACGCCAACTAAAGAGACTTTACCGCAGAAATTCTACAGAGTGCACACTTTAGTGTAAAATGGCTAATTTTTGAATGGAGTCTTGCGTGCGGCTGAGCGGACAGGTGCAGGAGGCGCAGATTTGAGTTAAAAGGGACCCGTGTTGGATTTCAGAGTGGTTCACAGGACTCAGGCTGTCTGTGAGGCCGTGCTGGACGGTTTCTGTGATCAGGGCATTATCACTGGTTGAATAAACCTTTAGAGCGAGACCGGAAGCTGGTTTTCTGCTGGTTGTTTGAACCTGTTATCAGCCTGGAAAAGCAGCATTATTACACTCACTGATGATTCATCACTCAGATCACTGACATCCCATCATCTGCTCACCTGCACGTCAGTGATTAATGATTAAAGCTCGTTTTCTATAATAAGCAACAAACGAAAATCAGAGATGAAGTCATTGTCTTATCTAATGTCTTCATCCTTCAGCCACACACACACTAGCACACACACATGCAGTCAGGTCATTAAATTTGTTGTGTTTGTCTTCCAACTTAATTTTCTTCAGCATCATAAACCGACAGGCAGAAATGGGAGAGATAATAAAAACATAAAACAGCTGATGAGTAACAGGAAGAAAATGCCCAGACGAAAACAAAATAAAAAAAGAATAAAAGCAGAGAGACTCTAATGCATTGTGGGGATTGTAGGATTCAGCAGTGTTGTGGGTTCAGTCAGGCCAGGCTCCATTCATCCTCTGATGGTTGGATTTCTTTGATTTGAGGATTGGACTTATTTGTGTTCTACTCTTTAATCTGAGCTTTGTTTCCAGTCTAATCTGTGGCTCTTTATTAACTCAGCAGGAACCCGTTTGAATGTTCATGAACTTGTAAACCTCGCCTCAGTTTGAGTGAAACCTCTGCTCAATCAGGCTGTCCGAAATCTGAGACGCAAAGACTAAATGAGCTTCCCCTGCAGCAGAACTCGCTGTAGTCCCACCTGTAGTCCTTCAGTCTGTACCGTCTCCTGGACCACTGTAATCAGGCAGAAAAGTGTCTTCTTACGTCAGCGTTCACAGCAGGGGGAAAGTTATGAGTTTAATTTTGTTCTTTTTTTTCTGAGATTTTTCTGTGAGAGATGAGAGTTAAAGCTTTTAAAATGTGAGGACGTTTTGTTTTGTGATCTTGGTCTCTGCTTTATTCTCTGTGCTGGAGTTCAGTGAGTCTTCTTCCTCATGCTGTTACGAGAAGAAAGTAACTCAGAAGCCAACTTTAATCTGTTGATACTTCATTTTATTACATGCTGCTGATAATGATAGCCTTGACTCTGACACCAGACGTACTTTTAACTGTCGTTACTTTGTAGAGCTCTTCTGCACCAAACTCACTTTGACTTTTGGACCTTTCAGTTTGAACTGAAGCAAAATTGCATGTGGACTGTGAGAAGTTAGCAGGTTAGGTTAGGTAAGACTCTGTAGACTAAAGTTAGCCTACATCTTCAAATTGTGTTGATGGGACGTTTCCACGGTTCATTTTTATATAGCCATAGCTTCTAACTAAAAAGCACATTTGGAAGTTTCCATGTTTTATGTTGTTTTGAGTCACTGAAACACTTTTCTTTCATCATTTTTAATTTATGTGACGTCACAAACTCTGACTGCGACAGTTGTTGTAACAGATGTTGGTGTCAGGATGAAAACCTCATTTTAAAGGTGTCATAATTGGGAGGAAAAAGGGGGAAATGAGCTGCAGCAGCACTTGTAGGCTGGACGCTGGATCAGCTAGATTTTAAAAAGCTAACTGTAAATAATGACGGCAGGCTGTAGGTATGTTCAGAGGACAGGAGAGAGGTGCACACCTGTCATCACACCTGTTCACCACACCTGTTCACATGTTTAACCTGTGAGCACAGAGTCTGTGTTCCTGCAGCAGTAACAGTGAAACCTGTGAAGCTTGACCATGTGTACGTGCTGCTGAGTACAGCTGCTGCTCCTCTACACTGAAAGGAGGCAGTTGAAGTGGCTAAATCATCTGACCAGCACGCCTCCTGTTCACCTCCACTGTATTATTTTTCATTTATCGGGGAGGACACCCCAGGACAGACCAGGACACACTGCAGAGATTATGTCTCCCTGCTGGCTTAGAAAGGGTGGAGGAGGAGGGTGGGCTTCTCTGCTTAGATCGCTGCCCCTGAGATTAGGAGCACCGGCTTTCTTTCAGTCTTACAAATACCAATCACATCGTAAAAAATAACAGAAACTATCAAAATATAAACCAAAAAAATCAAGACATCTCTGGAATGGAACCAAAACTGAAAAGTAAAAACTAAATAACAACACACGTGCAGGCGTAACCCTGAAGTTCATTCAGCTTTCAGTCGGTCATGTTTAATATTGTTTTACAAACAGTGAAGTTCAGTCATGTAAACATTTCTGACAGCAGCACTTTTCTACATCCTCCACATTCTGTTGTAACCTCTCTTTTTAACCCATGTCTGAGAAACTGCCACTGTGTTTAGATGTGATCACCCAAAGCCAGCGAGGACAGGCACCATGCAACCCCACCCCCCTGCCACCCTGCAGAGGAGGAGCGTTGGATTGAATGATGGAGACTCACTCAGAAGAAGTCGTCGTCTTCTGCTGTGCATGCTGGGATTAGCTGAGATTAATTACAGCTCGTTAGTCGCAGCTCTGCTCCGAGGACAGCGTGAGCGTATGTTTCAGATTAGAATCAGTCAGACGCAGATTTCTGACTGAACCTCCGCGTGTGTGTGTGTGTCCGGGTATGTGTGTATCTATCTGTGAGTCAGCTCTGATCTGTAATCCTCCTCCTGGGCTCGGTGGTCCGCTTCATTAAGTGGGGCCACTTTGAACCTCATCAGACTGAGTAATCTGGTATTTGGGGGGAGGGTTTCCACCTGCAGCTCCACCTGTGCTCAGCTGAGTCATGATTGCTGGGCTCTCCAACAGGGTTATAATAATAATAATAATAATAATAATAATAATAATAATAGATTGGATTTATATAGCGCTTTTCAAGGCACCCAAAGCGCTTTACAATTCCACTATTCATTCACTCTCGCATTCACACACTGGTGAAGGCTACGGTTGTAGCCACAGCTGCCCTGGGACAGACTGACAGAAGCGAGGCTGCCATATCGCGCCATCGGCCCCTCTGGCCAACACCAGTAGGCGGTAGGTGAAGTGTCTTGCTCAAGGACACAATGACCAGGACAGAGAGCCCGGGGATCGAACCGGCAACCTTCCGGTTACAGATATGCACGGTGCGACCGTGGCTTAGGGGGTTGGGAAGCTCACTCTGAGATCACACTGATTCACTGGGAATCAGTGTGATCTCAGAGTGATGCTGGTCTAGTGGGAATCTGCTGGACTCAGATCCAGGACTCTGCTGAGGCTGCTGAGTCAGAGCAGATCAGGCCTGCAGTGGAACAAGTTTCTTTACTCATTAATCTGATTGACAGTCTGATTAATCTTAACAATTGTTGATCACCAAGTGGTCAGAGTGTCTTCCAGAATCCAGAGCTTCGGTTTAAACTCGGACGGTTCTCTCCTTTTTCGAGCACTTTGATGATCAGGGCAGCAGTGAGTTCGCTCCACGTCGGACTTTTATTATTCTGTTTTTGTATGCTTGTTGTTCTCTCTAGCAGCTCAGTGATTTCCCACTAAGCTGTATTGATCAGCTGATTACGTGATTATGGCTCCATAATGACCTAAAACATGAAGTCTGAAAGTCTTTATGAATTTACATTACTGGTATTTTGGATCCTTCCATCTCTGAAGAAGCTGCATCTTCACACTACATACATCCCGATTGTAAAATCAAAAATACTGAGTTCCTGCATCAGGTACCGAAGGGTCAGGGGTCACAGTGATAAAGATTCTGGAAAGATGACAGACTCAGTTTCACGCATTTATTTTGCCATGTCAGTAATTTATTTATTATCATTGGCAAACTAAATTAGGCCACACATCTCATTAACTTTGACTCTTGGGACTCAGAATCGATATTTTTGATATTTTGATCATTTTTCTTTTGTCCATTGGTGAATATTAATAGTTCTCATTAAATCTTTCTGGTGCTGGTTGTGGCTGGAGTTTTTTCCGCTGAGGTGATGAAGCAGCTTTGTTAAGTTTGCTATCTTCATTACAAAATATTGAGTCTGTCTGCACCTGAATATTTAGTGATTCAGAGTTTTGTTCACTAGGCATTGTGGGTTTACTTTTTTACCTGGAGTCGAGTAATTATTATTATTATTTTTTAAATAATGTGACATAAACCCTCCCAGAGCCGGCATCTGTCTCACTCAGTTCTGCTGTTTGCTGCTGTTTGGGGTTTTGACAGTCAGCTATTCCAGCTGTTAAATGTATTTATTGGTCTGCTGTTTTGAAGCAGTTAGTAACAGACTGTTACACATGCAGGTAATTATTTGTATCCGGAAAGAAGTCTGTGTGATTTCTGATAAATGTGGGTGGAGCTCTCCTGCTGGTGGATTTACATGTTGCTGTGGGTCTGTGAGGAAGCAGGAAACAAACAGACTGCATCTCTCTCCTCCTGAGCTGCAGCTCTCTGGTTCCCACCACTGTCAGCGCTCGGCTAGCGCTGCAGCTGCTGGATGAATGGAGCGTGTTGTCCAGCTCACAGAAACCCTGAAGACTCATGTGTCTGTGATTAGCACTAAACCTCTGCACTCACCTGTCTCACATATTATAAACAAAATGCAGGTGAACTCTTAGATGAATCAAGTGCACTTAAATATTTAAAAACTAAAATATTTATTGATTTATGTTTTGGACACTGCCTCTGCCTGCCAACAGACCCTCTCTGCAGGAGGATGGAGCGTCTGTAGATCCCTACATTCTGCCAGCAGAGAGCCATGTTCACTCACATAACCCATCCAGAAAGATGACAGGTGGAAACTCTTCTTGTCAGAACCCCGCCCACTTCAATGGGGGCCTGATAAGAAGAGTTTCCACCTGTCTTTGGATGATTTGGATGAAGATCAGAGCATGATTAATAAACGGTCTCATTCCACCCTGGTGGCTCACTGATGATGTCACTTCCAGTCACAAACCAATCAAGCTAACACTATCATTCACCTTAACCTGCTAAGTGTTTGCGTTTGTCCAGTTTAGCCTGTCATAGGCATCTCCACCTGCGTGTCAATCATTTTTACCACGTGCGTTCCTGCAGGTAAACTAACAAATCTGGCAGAGCAAACTTCTACACAAAGATCTGACTTCTGTCGGATTTATCAAAGAGATTTATTATCTCTTTGTTCTGATGTTTGCTTCTCAAACATAAATGTTTCCTTTAAGTTTGTAGTGACAGAATCCAGTGATCCTGAACTCGGTGAATGTTTGTTTGATATGATAATTAAAGGCTTTTTCTTTAATGTTGTTATTAGCATTAGGCAGAACTGCTGAATGCAGACAGACGAGGTGACCATGTTTGAACTGTTATTGCTGATTAACTGTACACTTAACGGTGTACTGATGGTTATGGTTTCTGTAACTTTTGTCTGTGTGTTAAAGTGTTTTTCTCCAAGTGTGGAGTTTGAGGTGGAGGAAGCTGGTTGTTTGAAAACCGAGTCCACTAATCCTGTAACCAATCTAACTTAACTTCTGTTCCTCACTGATGGGGCTGGAAGCAGAAGTTCAATTCAATTTTATTTATAGAGCCTCAAATCACAACGACAGACGCCTCAAGGTTTATGTATTGTATATGCTTTATATCATAAGGGAGATACTATGATAATGCATACAGACCCCCTATCACTGAGCCATTGCAGGGGGGTGCGGTATGAAAAAAAAAAAAAGAACGCTTTGACACTGCTAGCATAATGGACAAGTTTTTGACGGGGCTCCCACACAAACGCAAAGCAGAGATGAAGCATCACCAAATATGTTTCCAAACCAACCTTTCAAGCCAAAGACTAGAAAATATGGTGAAGCATATCTTCCTTTTGGCTTCACCTGCACAAGTGCCAAGTTAGGTCTCTGCGACAGAATTAGTTTCCCCTGCGTCGGGAGCAGCGCTAGTCTCTCCAAACAGTGTCCAACATTCTTGACTTTTAGTTCACAAACACTTGTTGTAATGACTAACTACTCCTGACATTTTGGAGATGTTAACTCTTTATACAGTAAAGTTACCGATTTTGCACAGAGAGACATTTTTTGAAAAATGTATTGATAGAAAAAAAAAGAGTTAGTAGTTTATTATATTGCTACCTGTAATTTATTGCAGTTTACTTTTGTTTGTTTGAGGTGTGAAATGAACGAATGAATTTTTCTTGTAAAACGAAGGGGGGCCCAGCAAAAAAAGTTTGGGAACCACTGCCCTATCATACGTCCCTCTATGAGCAAGGACTTTGGCGACAGTGACACGTCCTTTTGACTTTGGTGTGAACTTCATCACGAGTCCTTCACACAGGCTGTTAGAAAGGACCAGGGAGTCAGGGAGGTGTGATAGACACTGAAACATTGTCATCATAGCCTACGTCCACACTAGCCCGGATAGATTTGAAAACGTTGTTTTCGTCTGAAAACACTCCGTGTCCACACTAGCGTTTTCAGTCGTTTTCACAGAGTTGTGGGTCCGATGATGCATTTTAGTCATGTGATGCAGTCATGTGACCAATTACACTAAGGCATTATCAGAGGGCATTATACAGCAGTTGTTTTTCTTGCTCTCAGTTTTGACAGTCCTATTAAAGATTAATATCAGTCTGTACATGCTCCAGATAGCTTTTCTTCAAATTCTTTAATTCTCACTCGCTTTTGCAACTTTGTACTTTTGTGTTACTCACAGCAACAACTCCACCTCATGTTAGTCCATTTAAAAACGGTGCTTTTCTTCAATATTTTGCCACGATGTTTCAAAGAGCTGGAAAGTAAATAAACGGCAGACAGAAATGAGGCAGGCTGAATCTTCTTGCGTTTCACGCATGCGCAGTACTGGAACATAAGCATTTTCGTCCGTTTCAATGTGGACGCACAACTCTGTGAAAACGACTGGAAACGAAAGTGTGGATGCGGAGCGTTTTCATACAAAAACGCAGTTTTCAAATTTATCTGGGCTAGTGTGGACGTAGCCCTAGTTGAGGATGTCCATCCGCCCATTTTCTAAACAAGTCTTGGGGCAGCAGTCTGAACAGAAATACGCAGGACTCCCACTCCCACCATGCCCACCAATCTCCTCCAGCTTTTCTGAACAGTGAGGCATTCCCAGGCATTCTCCTGGCTCTGCCGCTGGGCTTTTTCCGAGTTGGAAATGCCCAAAACATTTCACCCAGGAGGTGAGCTGGTCAGGTGAACCTCTGCTGCCTCACTTCCACTGAAAGGTGCTCGTGGTGAGATGGTTTTGCATTTAGTTGATGGAAACACTGAAGTCATATTGTGTTTTCCCACCTGCATGCTGCAGGGTGATGTCATTGAAACAGTCCAATCACAACTGAAAAGTTAATGGACCAAAGTACTGAACCTGAAGTCTCTCACTCCTGCTGCGCTTGAACTGTGGATCACGTCAGCAGCTGTTGTCTCTGTGTTTGTATATGTGTGGTGTTTTATTGCCTAACCTCAGAGGACGTTTTCTCTGTAGCAACAATAAGGGAGACTCCCTTTAGCTTTAGCACCACACTAGTGTGTGATTAGAGAACATTAGAAAGACACGCAGTGTCGTAATGTGCTTTGTCAGGCTGAATGTTTGATATGTACGACCTTCGGCCTCTCTTCTCTCTGAGCTTTCAGTGCAGGTCAAAGTTCCTCGACAGGTCGTATTGTTTCTTCCTGCAGGACACACCCAGCACTCACCCTGGGGCTGATGTCACCGTGCTGACACGTCACTGGGCGGAGACTTCGCTCACCTGTGCAGCTCTGAATGGAAACCTGATCTGTGCATGTAGAAACAGACAAACTCATTCTTCAGGTCAGACTGAGGCTCAGAGTGAAATACCAGCCTGTGAACTCTGCCCCGTGACTCAGAGCCATTTCAGCTCTTTGTGTGTGCTAATCCAACACCTTCACTTCCCCTGCAGGCTCGTCTTTTATTCCAAACCTGTACTTGTCCTCCACTGCTGGTCCTCTTCTTTCCCTAAACCCTCCCCCAAAACAAAGCACAGCAGCGGAATGTCAAGTCCGTCCACGTTTCTGACTCACAGAAGGAAAACAAAGTCTGAGATACAGCGTTAAACCCAGCTTCGTTCAGAAATCAGACCTGCTGTATTTGTTTTTACACAGATGCTTTCTGATTCTGAGCCACAGCTTTAAATTTTGTAAAGATGTGGAAGAGAGCTTTAGCATAATGCTGGAGCTGTGCAGTTTCTCTGTTGTGCATTTATGTGGGTAGATGTAACATTGTTTGAACATGGAGGCTTTGAGTTGAATCCAGCAGCTGTTTTTCCTCAATAGTATTTTTTAATGCGACATTGGCAAGTTACAGATTACTTGTAGAGCTTGGTGGACAGAAAATATGTTTTCACAAATCTGCCCAGCTCTGCCCTGATCAGTGACTTTTTGGGGGGTAAAATGATTCAGATTCGGTCTGTGGAGACGTGCTTTTAAGCTGCTCTCCTTCACTTCATTGTCATGTTGTGTTACTTTCGGCTGAATGAGTTGAAACTTATCAGAGTTCAAAGGACAAACAATGAGTAACTGTCCACATAAGTGTACAGCCCCTCCCCCGCTGAAGACATGCTCGCCTGTGCAGAGACGTGAAGGAAAAACAACAACAACAAATCAACTTCAGAAGTGTGTGTGTGTGTGTGTGTGTGTGTGTGTGTGTGTGTGTGCGTGTGCGTGTGCGTGTGTGTGTGTGTCCTCATTACTGGCTGGGTTTCCTGCTGAGATGCTGTGCATGTGGACTTCATGCTTCTCAGTCATTGGATAATTACTGATGGTGTCCTAGATAAACTTACAGCGTACACATACCACACACGCATTCACACCACACACACGTTTACTACTCACACCACACTCACACACTGTTTGATAGAGATCATGCCATCACACACAGCTCACAGCATACTTTGTGTCAGACGTCCTTTAGTTCATGTCTGCAGACTGAAGCGTTCTGTTATTCTGTTACACGTCACACCGTGTTCACATCAAACAAACCAAAGTTTCTAATGATGATGATAATGTTAATAATAATAATCATCATCATCATCTCATTTGTCAGTTTTTCACTGCTCTTGGATCTGGATGCTGTCATAGAGAAGGTATAGAAGCTCCGCCCATTTGCTGTTCACACTCTCTATGTTTAAGCAGCAGAGACAGTTTGTTTCAGACTGAAGACAAACTGACAGGCTGCTCCATCTACTCAGTATCAGATATTTTGAACCGTGACTCATGAAAATCTCATTTAGTCGGGTCCAAGAATAAAGAACAGGAGCATAAGCACAATGGGACTACTTCACGTTAAAATAGCAGCATTGTAATGAATTTTAATGCCCTGGTGTTTTTCTCTATTTGTGGTTCTGATTTCAGTTGAAATGTTAACCTGCCCAGTCTCGGGAGGCTTTAAATGGTGTGTAATAGTATTCCGGTTTGAGAAGCATGTGGTGACGGAGAGCAGGAGAAACTGTGTTTGTTTAGGGAGAGCTGAAAAAGCCTGAATCTACATTTTTGTGCTGTTTTCGGTTCTTTGAAGCACAGTTTACCTGCCTGTTGCCACACAGATGAAGATCAGAGCTCCAGGATGTGAGGACAGTGCTTCTGCTTGCTTTGAAATCACAGCAGTGAGAACTGTAAACTCTTATACAAATCTGCTGCTTCTCATAATAATCATTTTTTGATGTCATTTAACCCCAAGATGGCTCTCCAGTGTGGGGAGAAAACGTTGGGCTACAGAACTTCCTGCATGTTATTCTCCACATGTGCACCTGCGATGTGCTTCATGCTTTGAACATGGACTGATCCACAGTTACAGGTTTACCTGCCAGGAGACGGCAGATTTCGTGCATTGGAGCTCGCTGTACAGGAACCTTATTGTATGGGATGTCTGGGAACATGTCGTCTCCCCTGTTTCTATGGAAAGTAACCAGAGCGTGCTTCAATTATGTAATGTACATATTCATGATGTCATCAGGACTGATTTGCCTTCTGCCTGGCGTCAGAGATTTCCATCCGTTTGCCTCCCCGTGCTCTCTGTGCTAATGTATGCTGTGTTTCAGTAGAGCTGAACTCCCAGGCTGCTCTCATGAGCGTTTCAGTGGCTTCGGGTCATGTGACCTCGTGTGATTCCTGTCTGTCACACAGGCAAACTGTATGGAAACGAGCTTCTGGTGCACAGCAGTGCATTTGCATTGAAAGCAGTGATGTAATGTGGGAATGTTTGTCCTCGGCTCTCATTAGTTTCTGTCACAGTGACCTCAGATTGTTTGAATGGACTCAGCATGCAGGCAGATGCTGTGATGTTGCTTCCTTTATTTTTCTGAGTTTGTCTGTTGAGAGGAGGAAGTGACACCATATTGCTGCAGATGAATGAAGAACAGGAACAAACACAAACCATAAACGATGATATTGGGCTGGTCACGCTGCAGGTCCACTGGGTTCAGAGGGTCAAAGAGGCAGACAGGGACAAGATCTGCTCAGGATCGTGTTTGTACCTGATGTCAGTCTGATCAGCACTAACACATCTGTGCAGCTGTGGACTGATTTAACCTTGATGTGTTTTCATCAGCTGACTGAGGATGCAACAACCCAACAATCCTGTGTTACTTACAGGAACTTTAGCTTTTCTTTCCCTAACCTCAGGCTCACTGTGATGCACCTCCTCACACACACAGACTGGAGCTGCAGGGAGTTTAAAAAACACTGTTTCTGTAATGATGCAAACAAAACAGAGACAGAGAGAAACAGGTGAGCATCAGCAGTTTCTCAGTCATGAACACTGTTTGCAGTCAAGTCTGAAAAGATTTCAAACAAACAGAGGGAAGCAGCGCTGATCCGGTCCTGTGTCAGCGGTCCTGATATGTGCTTAATAAACACAGACGCTGATCTGTGCTGGTTATATCTGATCCAGCTTTAAGTGGACCTGATGTCATCTTACACATGAAGACAGATTCTGATTCTAATATCAGATCAGCGCCCAGGATCATAGTTTACCTGAAGCCCAGGTACCAGCCTGGATCTGGAAACATTTGGATTGGTGTATGTCAGATTATGATCGTAGCACAAATGCCTATCATAAGTAATACATGTGCTGGTGCTGATTTCATGGTTCAGGTTTTACAGGGTTACCTGGGTCGTTCTGTTCGGTGGTCTTTGTCTAGAGAGAGAACACTCTGCTTCACCTTTACCTCAGGTGTGCTGACACCTGTAACCTCTGCTCCACTGACAAAGAGGCAGAGGAGTCACCAGACTGAAGGTGGGGAGGTGCTACGATTCCTCTACTGCTACGAGTCTGTGTGAATCATGAATCTCATCACAGGGAGGAGCTCACTGACAGTCTGTGAGGAACAAAAGGAGGAGAAGCTCAGCAGCTTCAAACCAACAGGAAAACATCCAAGAGTTCCCAAAAGTAGGACAAGAACTAATTTTCCTCCTGAAAGTGAAGCACGGTCCCCAGAGTCTGTTCTTCTAAAGTAATGATTTTACTTCTAATAAAAGACCCAGGTATGTTCAGGTGTCTCATGCCGTCATGTGACTGAGCTACTCTCTCTGTCATGATGCCTCTGCAGGATTATTTCAGATGAAAGCTCGTCTGCGGTATTTTTCACAGAGCTGATAATCGGTTAATGATTCCTTTGATCAGAAGTGCAAATGTGTTAATCTGCAGGAACAGATAAAAGTTCAGGAGGAACTTCTGATAATCCCGACAAGCTCCTTCACACTGACTGTAAAGACGACCCCGTTATCACGCCGCGTGTCCTCGGAGTGGCCGCGCTTTAACCTTCAGCCATCTTTTCACTTTTCTCAAACTCTGTTTTTCTGAGTTCAGGATCTGTGAGTTTATCCTTCAGCAGGTTCATATCCTCCACACTCACATATACGCACTGCTTAAGTCAAACATTTACACTGCTTGTTCTCACATTTGTCTGTCCCAAACATGTCACCATGTTTAAAGCTGATGAACGTGCCTCTGTCCAGTCGTCTCCTCCCTCATGAAGAGCTGATGTTTAAGCTGAGACTGAGAGCAGTGAAACGTTGGCACTCAAGTGTTTCTTCTTCATGTGTTTCAGTACACTCGGGTCTGGATCCCGGACCCGGAGGACGTTTGGAAGGCTGCAGAGATCGTCAAAGACTACAAAGAAGGAGACCCGGTCCTTCGGCTGAAACTCGAGGATGAAACGGTAACAGACAGATCCAGATGTGCCGCCGCCAGTTTGAGTGTTCAGCAGGAATGGGAAAACAAATCTGCACTCCTGCTTGTAAATTCATGCATCCTCACAATGTTCAGCTGCTCTTCAGCTCATTTACATCAGACTGTGTGCTTCTCCGCTGATCAGAGGGGAGCGTATATGGATTAATGCATTTTGTAAATAAAACAAGTTTACATGATAAATTTCGTAAATTTTCAAATTTCACAAGGGGAGAAAATGGGGAAGGAAACAAATATTTGTTCAAATTATACAATTTTAAAGTAAATAAATCATGTTGGGTCAAACTGATCACAGCACAGTTACGGTTCACTGTGTAGATGATGCTGTCATAGTGGTTTATCCATAAGAAGCTGCTGATGAGTAAATCTATCAGATTTCAGCCCAGAATGATCAGCTGATCAGGAACATGATCAGTCATTACTGAGTGTTAATCAGGAGAGAACAGCACACAGGTGTATTCATCAGGTCTGCTGCATCTCTCCACTGAGTCTTTAGGTGTGTGTTTTAAAAATCGCACTAAATCTTAAATTTGTTTCTTAAATCCAATTAAAAGAGTCGTGTTTTTCTTTCAGAAGTACTTTTTAAAAATTTCCATCAACGTCGTTTTTACCTCATGTTCTGATAAACCACCTGATGTCACATCATGAAGTGGTTGATGGTTTAAGGCAGAGGCGAAGTTTCTGGTTTCTGTCCAGATGTTGATGTTTGTCCTGCTGTGTGTCGGTGACACATCTGTAACAGGAGAGCCTGCAGGGTCTGAGGGAGTCAGGACTTAAAGGACTTAAAGGAGTCTGACTTAAAGGACTTAAAGGACTCTGTCAGGCTTCAGTGTCTGTGGGACAATCTGAGTCTGTGTGACGACGTATTGATTGTGTCTTGATGGCGTATTGATCCCGTTTCAGCCTCTGGAGTACCCCGTGGGACCGAAGAGTAACCCTCTTCCTTTCCTGCGTAACCCTGACATCCTGGTGGGGGAGAATGACCTCACGGCGCTCAGCTACCTGCACGAACCCGCCGTGCTGCACAACCTGCGAGTGCGATTCCTTGAGTCCAACGCCATCTACACGTACTGCGGTCAGTCAGCACTACCTGTGGTTCACTTAGTGCAGGATTAGTAGAAATATCATAGAAATATTTATTTGTGTTGCTTTGTGTTATTAGATGTTTATTTATTCCATTTTACTATTTTTATTATATTACTTTTGTATATCTTCTATTTTCTCCTTTTACCTACATTTAATATCACATAATTTCTTTAATTTCTTCAATGTTTTTTACCTTCACGCTTATTTTGTCTGTTTATTTGAATATTTATGAATTTTAATAAATTAAATTGTCATTAAAAATTATAGTCATTATCTGTTGACCAACTTAATAGTATTTTATATATATATATATATATTTCATTTTTTTTTTTTTATTAATTAAAGAGTTGTTTTTTTCAGTTTCATGTATTTATTATTTGCCTTTTATAGATTAACACTTTGTTCATATTTTTACTCACCGTGTGATTATTCTTGTTCATTTAACATTATGTCGTGTGTTCTCTAGGGATTGTGCTGGTGGCGATCAACCCGTACGAGCAGCTGCAGATTTATGGTGAGGAGGTAATCAACGCGTACAGCGGGCAGAACATGGGCGACATGGACCCTCATATATTTGCTGTGGCTGAAGAGGCCTACAAGCAGATGGCCAGGTGAGACTGTGGGTTCTTATTGGTCGTCGGCACGAGTGCGTCCTATTCTGTGACATTTGCGGTTCGATGCTGGAGGAGCGCGATGATTACAGAGCTGAGGAAAAACTCCCACTTTCTCTGTGATGGAGTCTAATTACAGTCACGCCTCTGCTCAGCAGCGTGTGCGAGGCAGCTGGTTAGCGTGGCGAGATACGTGGGAGGAAACGCTCTCTTTAAACGACTTGTATCTGCTGAGTTTATCGCAGAGATGGTGAAACGGCATGAAATACTCACATCCATGTGAAACTCACATCTGCAGAGTGTTTCCAGAGCTGCTGTGAAACTTCTTAGCCGATTCTACTCTCAGCTGAATCTCAGTGAATTATTTACTCATTTTAAGGAAGCGGCATACTCACAATACTTTAACAACCGTCTGAGAGAGGGACAGTTTCTTCTTTGTTACATAACCTTCAAATTAAGAGCACAAGTAAAGGATACAGATAATTTCATGTTATAATTTACTTCCAGTATTTTTGTGACTTGGAGCAGTTTCAGGAGCACTCGTATGAGCTGCTCCATCCTCTAATATTTCTTCCCAAAAGTCTCAGTTAACTGTGTTTTCAGTGTTTGCACAATAAAAATTCTTTGTTGTGATTGTTGGAAAACACCTGAAGGATTCATATCTATGTACATAAAGTTTTAGATTTACATTTTTAAATGTGAGATTTATGTATTTAGACATATTTGTGCTTTGATGGCATATTTAGAAAATGGAAATTAATCATTTTTGGATTTATATTTTGGAGATTAAAATTGACTACAATAATTGAAATAATTTTAATATTTATAAAAGCAAGTCTGAAATTTTTAAAAAGAAGTTTAAATATTTTAACAAAAAAGAGAAAAAAAAGGCCTAAAAACCTTAAAATTGTTGTATTTTGCAAACAAGTTAAAGACTGTAATCCAAATATTTTGATAAACCCATAGAAAAGTGAATAATTTAGTATTTACATCAGTTATTATTGTTGTTGTTGTTATTATTCTTCATCGTTCTCTCAGTGCCAAGCATCTGCTAACTTTAGTAGAACGAATTAAAGTCCTGCATTGTGACCATAGAGGCGGTGTGGTTCATTTTCTTCTTCATCTGTGGTGTTTATCAGAGATGAGAAGAATCAGTCGATCATCGTGAGCGGAGAATCCGGAGCAGGGAAGACGGTTTCTGCAAAGTACGCCATGCGGTTCTTTGCCACGGTGGGCGGCTCAGCCAGCGACACCAACGTGGAGGACAAAGTTCTGGCGTCCAGTCCCATTATGGAGGTGAGTGGGCGGAGCCTTGTTTCATATTATATTACGATGCCAACAGCTCTTTAATTTTCTTTTTATATCCATCGCCAAATTGCAGGTTAAACCTCCTTCCAAACACTTGGTAGTCAGAGAATCGTGGATTTAAAAAATTGTGTGAATTGGCACATTTCCCTTGACTTGGTGTGCATCTCTGGACCCCTTCTAGATTTTTAAAAAAAAAAATTATTATTTTTTTAATGATATCCTGGAGGTTTAGTACTGAGCAGGTGTACACCACAGAATCTTCTCTGGTGGTTCAATCTTTCATCTTGATGTTAATTTTGAGGCCGAGGACAAAATCTCAGCTAGAAAAATCTACTTTGTACCTCAAAAACTTCGATGGAGCGTGCTGTAGGCAGTCCAGAGTTGGCTGCGGAGGAGAGAACAGCGACTTGTTTCACATGAAATAAAACTGCATCCATGCAGCAGGAGGAGCTGCTGTACAGTTTTAAAGAACATGGATGATATTGTCTCTTTTTCCATCAGGCGATTGGAAATGCAAAAACCACTCGCAATGACAACAGCAGCCGCTTTGGAAAGTACATCCAGATCGGTTTTAACAGACATTACCACATCATCGGTGCCAACATGCGCACCTACCTGCTGGAAAAGTCCCGCGTAGTGTTTCAGGTCAGTCTCACAGACTCGCTCAGGATGTTTGGTTGAACCTGATTGGTTCGTCTGTGTAAAGAGTTTGTTGTTTCTTTCTCAGGCTGAGGACGAGAGGAATTATCACATCTTCTACCAGCTCTGCGCCTCTGCCAGTTTACCGGAGTTCAAAGACCTCTCCCTCAGTGAGTCAAAAGTTTGGGAGCTGTGTTTTGGTTGGACGATTATTATTAAATGGGATAAGTATTAGTCTAAAGTTGCGCTTCTTTAAGTCGGCCTCAGGGTCAAATCGTTTGAGGATTATTGGTCTAAAAATTATAATTTTTCATCTCTTAACGAAAAAATTTATTTAGAGTTAAGGTTGAAGTCTTTTCCTGCTTCTTCATGTTACCAGGATTCAGCTCAATGCTGTGGAAGTTCAGTCAGTATTTATTCTGCCTGTAAATATTCACTTTCGTCACATGATCAGTTCTTTCTCTCCTCTCTCAGCCAGTGCAGAGGATTTCACGTACACGTCTCTAGGCGAAAACATTTTCATCGAGGGCGTGAATGACGCCGAAGATTTTAAGAAGACCAGAGAGGCCTTCACGCTGCTGGGTAAGAGTCATGAGTCTGTCCCGAACACCATGTTTGGTGGTTTAGCTTTCATTTCTTCAGGCATGTGTTTGTAGATGAGCGCTGGTCACTGGTGGACTATCCAGACTCTTCCGGTGTTAGTGTGCTTTCACTCTCGCTCTCATTCGTAGCCTCTTCATTGGCTCACCTTAACATTTGAAAACAGCACGTTTTAATTTGCTGTTAGCCTGTTGTCTGTTTCAGTCTCATTGACTTTTCACAGTTACTTGATTCTACACAGCAGCTTGTCTCTTACTGTGTGGATGTTCCTTTAATTGAAGTCTGAAGGGGCAGCGAATATTCAAGCTTCAGCTGGGACGTCTGTTTGACTTCAGTTCAGTCATCATTCAGGGTCTGTGTGAGGAGAAGGATTTGGATTATGGATTTTACAAGGAGCCAGAGAAGAAATAAAGTGTTAAAATAAATAATCCTGTGTACGCTAAGTTATAATTGTTCACAACTAGTAAAATAAAAGTGGGACAAAAAGCACAATTGGCAAAAAAGTCATCAGTGAATAAAGCACAAAAGTGAAAAAACTTGAAAGTCCATCCATCCATTCGCTTCTGTTCATCCTTTTTCAGGGTTGCAGGGGTGCTGGAGCCTATCCCAGCTGTCTTAGGGCCTGAGGCGGGGTACACCCTGCACAGGTCGCCAGTCTGTCGACGGGCTAACACAGACACAATCATTCGCGCTCACATTCACTCCCGCATTCACATCTATGGGTAATATAGTTTCCAATTAACCTATCCCCACTGAATGCATGTCTTTGGACTGTGGGAGGAAGCCAGAGTACCTGGATAGAACCCACGCAAACACAGGGAGAACATGCAAACACACAGAAAGACCCCGACCTGGTGGCTGAATTGAACTCAGGACCTTCTTGCTGTGAGGCAACAGTGCTAAGCACCGTGCTGCCCTTAACTTGAAAGTCAAAACAATAAAACAGAATAAAAATATAAATAAAGTTAATTAACATTAAGATGTGGGATGCATGCATGACAATGAGACAATTTTCTGCTATTAAAAACAAGTAAAAGGATTTTCAATTTAAAACTGCTCTTCGTCTCCATGCTCGTAGTAAGAACTCAGACTCTGGATCAGTTGTAGTGTGATGCTGATGGTCGAGCTTTCAGCATGTGCTGCTGGCCCTCCTGTGACTCGCTTAAACAGACACTTCAGTCATGTTTTTGATCTACAGGTATAAAGGAGAGCAGTCAGAACAGCATCTTTAAAGTCATCGCGTCCATCCTTCATCTTGGGAACGTCGAGATCTGCTCGGACCGAGACGGGGAGTCCTGCCACATTGCGGTACATCTGCGGCCTTTCTTTTAGTCTCTTCTCAACTTTTATCGGCGCTCTGACTTTGACTCTGTTCGTGTTTCAGAAAAAGGACGTCCACCTGCAGCACTTCTGCAAACTGCTGGGTGTGGAGCTGCAGCAGATGGAGCACTGGCTCTGTCACAGGAAGCTTGCCACCACCTCCGAGACGTACGTGAAGACCATGTCCACCAAGCAGGCGACCAACGCCCGCGACGCCCTTGCCAAGCACATCTACGCCCGCATGTTCGACTGGATCGTAGAGCACATTAACCTTTCTCTGCAGACGTCCACCAAGCAGCACTCCTTCATCGGAGTCCTTGACATCTACGGGTACGAAGCCGTCTAACCACCTGCTTCACCTGCTGTTGTTTGTTTTGTTGACCTGGATAAGAAGGTGTCTGTGGTTTTTCATCAGGTTTGAGACGTTTGAGGTGAACAGCTTTGAGCAGTTCTGCATCAACTATGCCAACGAGAAACTCCAGCAGCAGTTCAACTCTGTGAGTTTTCTGATGAACTTTAATGTAAATTGCCTCACCTCTCAGGATTTCACTGATTCAAACCGTTATCCTCCTACGTCCTCAGCATGTGTTCAAGCTGGAGCAGGAGGAGTACATGAAGGAGCAGATCCCCTGGACTCTGATCGATTTTGCTGATAACCAGCCGTGTATCGACCTGATCGAGGCTCGGCTCGGCATCCTGGACCTGCTGGACGAGGAGTGTAAAGTAAGACTGACCGTCACACACATTATATTTTTGTGATTTTGACATTAAAGTTCTTTTCTCCAAAACCAATAAAACTAGAACACAAAAAGAATGCAAAACTTCTGTGTTGACTCTACTAAAGGATGATGAGTTTTTTGCTTTGCTTTTTAACAAGCTCAACAGAGTCTGCAGACTCAAACTAAAGGGGAGAGCCTTCCAGAGTCCAGGTGCTGCTTTTGAGCTCTGTCGCTTTCAGTTTTCAGCCTTGTACATGGTACGACCTGCAGGCTTTGGTCACATGACCTTAGGGACCTGCTCCGACATACAGGTGTAAAAGTTATTTGATGTATGCTGGTGCTTGACCATTCAGAGCCCTATAAGTGAGAACCAAGATCTTGACGCGTACTTTGGAGTGGATGAGGAGCCAATGGAGCTGGACGAGTAGCAGTGTGACGTGACAAAACTTTGGTGGTTTGGTCAGAAGTCTGGCAGCAGTGTTCTGTACAGTCTGCAGATGTTCCAGTGATGCTTTGTTTAAGCAGGTGAATAATGAGTTAAAGTAATCCAACCTTGAAGAAACAAAAGCATGAATAACAGTTTCCAGTTTTGCTTGTGACATAATACTACTTAGTACTACTACCACTACAATATGTCCTCAGTGATAAAACGTGACCATCTGAAGTAAAACCAGAGTCAAAATTTACCCCGAGGATTCCTGATGAAAGACTTGGCATAAGAGGCTAATGGACCAAGATCAGGGGTCCAGTATTAGAGCTGTATGCTTTTCCGGAGCACAAACAAGAATTTCAGTATTTTCTTCATTAAGCTGAGAAAATGTTTATCCATCCAGCATTTTACAAAGTCTAAGCACTTTTGTGAGACATGCCGTTTCGATACCTCGTGAGGATTAAGGCACTATTAACGAGTTTTTGGAGCCAGAAGGGAATGTTAAGTTATAAGCTAATGCTAGCTAGCTTGCTAGCTTGGTTGTTGCATCCACAAATGCAGGTAAATAATAAAATCCTAGAGTTACGCTCACCTGAACTGAATTTCAGACTTCCTTACATATTAATGGTCGGATAATTATTTTTAAACCATCACCTGGTTGCTGGCCTATTTTATAAAGGCTCTTTAAGTCACCGTAACTCTGTTACCATTTGTGCTAGAGCGATAAAGAGTTAAAACTTCTTCAAAAACTCTCCAACAGCACAAAAACAATCCAGAGGTCCAGTTCAGAGACTACTTAACAGACAGCTAACGACTACAGTCAACGTTTAATAATGCAAACTTTTTAAACAGGTGAGTTATAAATGAACCAACCATTTCCACCCATCCATTTCCCTGTAAAGTTGTTATGAAGGAGACAAAGGGCAATCGTGGCTCAAGAGTTGGGTGTTCGTCTTGTAATCTGAAGGTTGCCGGTTCGAGCCCCGGCTTGGACAGTCTCGGTTGTTGTGTCCTTGGGCAAGACACTTCACCTACCGCCTACTGGTGATGACCAGAGGGGCCGATGGTGCGATATGTCAGCCTCGCTTCTGTTAGTCTGCCCTAGGGCAGCTGTGGCTACAACTGGTTTGCCTGTGTGTGAATGTGAGAGTGAATGAATAGTGGAATTGTAAAGCGCTTTGAGGGTCTCAAAAAAAGCTATATAAATGCAATTTATTATTATTATTATTATTATTATTATTAAAAAATAAGTTGTAGCAATCAAAACTGTTGATTTCTGTTCACTTTTGGAGCCTCAAGTGGACACTGGAGGATGTGCGGTTTTTGGCGTCAATGCTGGCTTCATTTTCGTGTCCTGGAATATGAAACTTCGTTTCATGTATCAAATATGCTTTGTTTGGATTGAAAGTTTGAGCTCACCACTCATAAAAACAACGTTTTTCCACAGATGTGAGACATCTGCTTGTAATCTTATTCTTGCCTTATTTTTTGAGCACTTGCAAACACTTTGTCCTTTTTAATGGGTTGTGTGGAAAATGTAAGATGGAGAACTTTCCTGTAATATTTAGATTTTGATTATCCTCGATGCCCTGACTCTTAGGGCTGTGATGAAATGGGGTTCATGTCTGCTCCAGTTTTCCCGAGCTGCTGCCGTGTTTAGACTGAGTGTCGGAAACTCTGCTGAGTGCTGCACTTTCTTGCATTTCCCTCTCTGGTGCTGATCTGTGTGTTTATCTGGTGTAAATCTCTCAGATCAGAGCTGATGATTTATTCATCCTCTCTCTGTCTTTGAAGTTATGATGATAATGTGGGACAGCACTGGAGGAGGAAGTAAATGTGTAATTCAGCGCTCAGGTAGCCTGAATAGATCTCCTCCATGAGCTGTTGTGTAATCTGTTTGTGTTTCAGGTGCCAAAGGGGACGGATCAGAACTGGGCCCAGAAGCTCTACAATAAGCACTCCAGCAGCGCTCACTTCCAGAAACCTCGCATGTCCAACATCTCCTTCATTATCATACACTTCGCTGATAAGGTGAGCCAGGGACTCCTCCACCAGCTGTTTGATGAGGTTCAGAGTTTGAGTATCCAAACACTGTACTCTCAGAGGAAACTCAATCTTTTTACTGGTTTTACAGAACTTCACAGGATGTCAGCGAGAGTGAAAAACAGAGCTGAAAATAAGCAGAATAGGTCAGCTTTAAAGTTTCCAGAGTCTGGGGGCAGAAATGAATGAAAGTGATCATCTGAAGGCAGAGTTGTCTCCACTGACAGATTAAAGCCGAGGACGTTCACCCCCTGCAGAGGGTATTAAAAAGACTCCTTCTCATGTCCTCAGGGTTTCACTTCACAGGAACGTGGATTCCTTAAACAGTCTCCTCAGGCTGTGGTCCAGCTGTTTATCACATTATAAAAACATTGAAAAGTTTCATATTTACATCACTTGGACAGATCTAGAATTATGAAGGCAAGACTATCTGATTTAAAAGGTGACCTGGAGAAATCGTATTAAGGTCCTTTTGGCTAATAGGGTGTATTTTAAAATACATGACAGCATACACTCTGGGCAGGTCTCCTTTCACACTTACAGTCAAGCTTAGAATGACTAAATAAAGCCTTGATCATGATCACTATGAAATATTTAGATGTGCAGTAGAAAAAATAAAAAGCAAGGAGATGTGTTTGTATGGGAGTTTACAGTTTGAGTCCAGCTGCTCATCTTCATCTGATGGTTGACGCTCAGCTTGCCCTCTCTGCAGGTGGAGTATCAGTGTGATGGCTTCCTGGAAAAGAACAGAGACACTGTCTACGAGGAGCAGATCAACATCCTGAAGGCCAGCCAGGTACGAACCAGAACCAGGACTTTCTTCCTGTGAGATCAGAGACTCCAGCTCCGCGTCATCTGTTTAAGCTGCACATTTTGCACATTTTTGTAATTTCTGATGACAAATAATCATTTTGTCCTTCCTGCTGGTTTATTTGACCTTTATCTGGGTTTGTTGGTGTAGCAGGAATTCAATTTGCTTGTTTCTGATGAACTGGTGAACTTGAATCTTAATGCATGTCACATTTCTTTGACCTCCTTTTCTTTTTCTTTTTTTTTCTTCCCCTCAGTTTCAGCTCGTCGCCGACCTGTTTAGTGACAAAGACGACGTGACCCCTGCAAAGTCTGCCAGAGTGAACGTCCGAGCGCTGAAGACGGTTCCCAAAGCTCCGAACAAAGAGCACAGGAAGACGGTGGGGCATCAGGTGAGCTCTGCAGGACTTTCAGGAGCATTGTAGTGCTTCCTGCTGCTGTTCTCACACATTTCTGTGTTTTCAGTTCCGGACGTCTCTGCATCTGCTCATGGACACCCTGAATGCTACGACTCCTCACTACGTGCGCTGCATCAAACCCAACGACTTCAAAGAGGCCTTCTCGTGAGTCAGCTCGTCTCGTTTTCTATTTGAATCAAAGGAAGTGATCCGAGGTTGTACACGCCGAGTCAGTTCAAAATGCTGACGAGTTCATTGTGGCGCAGCCCTACAGGACGAGCAGGTCTGATATCACAGAGGTCATGACGAACAGGTTCTGCATGGGCGTGAGAACATCGACCTGCTCAAACAGGATCCACTTCCAACTAAATTCTTATTTATTCAAGCAAAAAAAACAAAAAAAAAACAGCCTGAACCAAACCAGTAGCCAAACCACTCCTGTCTCTCCAAACGCAGCGAGCCGCATTCTTCCACAACAGCTCACTTCAAAAATAAATGTTTCACTAACGGCCGTCACAGCGAGCAGCGCCGCAGAATTTTTACACCAAAGGGATTCCCCCTAAAGCGTGTTTTCCTACAAGTCACAAACACACCAGGAACAACACATGTGCCTCACAATAAACATGCAAATTTACTGAAAAGATGTCCATCAGTTCAAATTAATTCGCAAACGTAATGCTGCATAGTTTACATCAAAAGGTTATTATTATTGTTACTAGAAGTAGTAGTAATAGTAGATGATGAAGAAGTAGTAGTAGCAGTCTGTTAATCCTCTCCACTTAATCTTAAAATAGGTTCTTCTGTGCACTGTGTCGATGTTGGTTTATATTTGAGTAATGACAGGATTCATTTTTAGGATTCAGACCGACTACAAACAGCCGTGTTAGTATTTTTTTTCTGAAAACAATCACATTTCTGTGAACGTTTTCAGTTCAGTTTTTGTGGATTTGATGATTGATGAGATGATTCTTTGAGTGTTCGCTGGGAGCTGTCATCGTGTTTGTCTGCTGATGCTGCTCAGCACAAACTGCTCTGTGTCAGAGCGGGTAAATTAAATAAAGCGCCTCAGTCACATGTCTGACTGCTACTCGGCTCTCAGCTGACCAACTCACTCAGTCTGCTGTGAGCTGACTCTGCTGTCGTCCCAATGAAGAGGATGAGGTGAGAGGAAGAGTTTGGGCTGTGGGACTTTAAATCATTCTGTTTTGGGGGGGTTGACGCGTTTCTTGTTTTGCAGGTTTGACTCGCGGCGAGCGGTGCAGCAACTCAGAGCCTGTGGAGTCCTGGAGACGATCCGGATCAGCGCGGCCGGGTATCCGTCCAGGTGAGTCCAGCTCAGCTGTCATTCAATCATGTGACCCCTCACCTGGTTTAAGTTTCATGGTCAGAGCGGTAGGAAAATCCAGCA
This sequence comes from Neolamprologus brichardi, assembly GCF_056152115.1. Classification (NCBI taxonomy): domain Eukaryota; kingdom Metazoa; phylum Chordata; class Actinopteri; order Cichliformes; family Cichlidae; genus Neolamprologus; species Neolamprologus brichardi. The sequence goes on from NC_142110.1 coordinate 28,944,240, forward strand.
GCTCTCTGCTTGTCTGTCTGCTCCATTTCCTCGAGGCCTGAGGAGAAGTCTGTGCCGCCATAATGATCTGAAATCTAATAACCAGTCATGTGAACGAGAAACAGAACTCTTGTTTTTGACAGTTCAACCAACACAACGTGAAGTGAAATCACAGTTCACAGAACTGATGCCCGCATGTGTTGTGTGTCGCTTCTCCAGGTGGACGTACCCAGATTTCTTCAACAGGTATCGAGTCCTGATGAAGAAATCAGACATGACGACAGCAGACAAGAAGCTGGTGTGTAAAAACCTGCTGGAGACGCTGATCAAGGTGGGAAACACAGCAGCATAAACACAGCTTTCATTAAAGCTCAGTGATGTGCAAAACAATACAAAGGTCTTTTCATTCTCAGTCCGGACCTCGCACCTGACCATTCAACTCTTAACTCTGACCTATGAATGATTCCAACATAAACCAGCCCCTGACTTGAGGGATGAACCAGTGTTGTGTCCACACAAATTTACATTTAAAATTAAATTTTTGTCTTTAGGCACTTTATTTCTAGCAGCCTGTCTCTCTCTCACACACACACACACACACACACACACACACACACACACACACACACACACACACACACACACACACACACACACACACACACACACACACACACACACACACACACACACACACACACACACACACACAGTTGGATATAAAATTAGTCATATTACTTCTACGTAAATAAAAATGAGCCTGTATGTTTAAATATAACACAAACTTTGTTTCAACGCTTGATAATTTGTTGTTTGTAAAGCTTTTATTCACATTTTGCACACCAAACTTTTAGAAGGTCAACTTTAACGAAAATTTCATTAAACCTGTCTGCGTTTCATGTAGAGGGATTCTTTTGTGTATGCTTCCACATGTCTCACACATTTATTTATTTGGTAATTATTCTGATTTAATCGGCCCTCACCCTCGTTTAAATCCGTCTTTCAGGAGCCTGACATGTTCCAGTTTGGAAAGACAAAGATCTTCTTCCGAGCGGGTCAGGTTGCGTACTTGGAGAAGCTCCGGACTGACAGGTTCCGCTCGGCCTGCATCAAGATCCAGAAGACGGTTCGAGGCTGGTTGCAGAGGATCCGATACCGCAAGATCCGCAAGATGGCCATCACTCTGCAGAGATACGGCCGAGGATACATGGCCCGCAGGTGAGCCTTTACCCACACCAGGAACTCTGTGAGTGATTCAGTGAAGAGGCTAGAAAATGAGCTAAACGTCAATCAGCCGATATAATTAATGATCATCCAGAACTCCAGGAATTAAACTGTTTTAATTTACTGTGTAAAGATCAAATTAATCCATGCTGCTTTATTTTCAAGTTCTTTGTGTCAGCCAATCAGAAATTGAAACTTCAACGCCGCCATGTTTAAGCTCACATTGCAGCGAATCAGGTAGTGATGTTAATGAATGTCCGTCCTGCAGGTACGCTGAGTTCCTGCGTCAGACACGAGCGGCCATCATCTGTCAGAAGCAGTACCGCATGGTGAGAGAGAGACGCGAGTTTCTGAGAGTGAGACGCGCAGTGGTCACCATCCAGGCGTACGCCAAAGGGATGTTCACCCGCAGGATTTACCAAGAGGTACAGCCGCCATCACTGCTCAGTGTTAGCAGCGACAAAACTGCAGTGTTAAAAAAATAAGCAAATAAACAAGCATAGAGACAGAAATCTGCATAAAATTAAAACAGCTTCATTAAACACTGAATCTAACTTTACTGAAGTTTTCAGAAATATGAATATCTGCTCTTACAAACATGAGTGTTAAGTGTTAAACATGCAGCTTTTAAGTGCCTCATGAAGCAGCTGTGGATGAAAGAGAAGTTCCTCTTTACAGGAAACCCCTGAATGGAGCTGGGACATGTGTTCATAAATTTATGTGTTTGTTATGTAATCGTTGGACTTTCTGTCCCGTTCTTTACTCTGTATGAACTTCGAGTCTTAAAGCCGATTCTTTGGAAAGACTCGGCTCAGTTTTTGATGTCTCGTTAAACTGGAAACAAAGTTAAAGGAGGAATGTGGTCAGGCGGACGCTCTGATTGAATGGATTTGTGTGTCTGTGCGTGCTGTTAGTCCTCCAACCATGACCACCTCTACATCTACTTCTACAGTTCCTGCTGCATCACAAGGCGATGATCATCCAGAAGAATGTACGCGGCTGGATGCAGAGGAAGCAGTTTAGACGAGCCCGCAACGCCGCCATCACCATCCAGTGCGCCTTCAGACGCATGCACGCCAAACGGCAGCTGAAGCAGCTGAAGATCGAAGCTCGCTCTGCCGAGCACCTGAAGAAGCTCAACACGGGCATGGAGAACAAGATCGTTCAGCTGCAGAGGAAAATGGACGACCAGGTACGCCACCAAGCGTGTTTTTATTCTGAAGCTAGTCTGTTAATTACACACAATAAAACATGTTGAGTTGTATTTAAATGGAGGTCGTCCTATTTGATACTATTCAGTCTTCTAAAGGTTTAGCTGAGCAGCAGCTTCAGGAGTTGGTGTCCACGCTGCTTCTGTAATAATGTGAACATGGGGTGAATAAAGGTCATTTTAGTTTAGGTCGTCGGAGTGAAGAGATGGTAGATAAACAGAAATGTGTATTGATGATACAAAAGTGGGTTTTTATAAGACTTTGAACTGTCCCACCCAACACCAGCTTCCTCTAAGATCTGTTAAGTGTCTTCAGTGGACAGTACATCAGAGTACACCACATCTCCCCCTAGTGACAAACAAGTGTAAGTGCAAGTTCACAAACTGCACCTGTTTAATTAAACCTATAGATCAGAGTCGATCTGTGACGTTATGTTTATGTGACTACACACAGACAGCGTTTCTCCAAACAACTCAAACATAATGTTTTCACTCATGTCCTCTCCTGTGCAGTGATACTGCTTTAAAATGCTTTTTACTTTATTTATTTTTTATCTGTGAACAGTCATGCGGACTGATGTCAGATGCTCTGAATCATGTTTTAAAACTATGTAAAAAAAAAATGAGCAGAAGCAGATTCACATGATTCCAGTGAAGTTATTTTGGAGTTATTTTGGGTAAAGAGCTTATTAAATAATTTAATCTAAAATCAGCACACAGGAGAAAAGTCTGTTAAATACAATTTATTTTTCTACTATAATCCTTTAATAATCATCACGTGTGAGCTCCTGTGTGCAGCAAACATGTTGATGAATAGGATATAACGATCCAGGTCTAAGTCGTTGACTCAATAAATATGAGTTATGATGAAGTATTGGACCAGTGCAAATTACTTTGTAACAAAGGCTGTGATGTACATGATAACCTCACTGCTGCTTCACCTGCTCACCTGCTTCAGTCCAAAGAGCTCCGCACTCAGAACGAGCAGCTACAGACGGTAAACACCTCGCTGGGCTCAGAAGTGAACAAGCTGCAGAAGCAGCTGGAGCTGCTGCGCAGTCAGCAGGAGGACGGAGGCCAGGTGAGGTCGCTGGAGGAGGAGCTGGAGCACTTGAGGAAGGAGCTGGAGGAGGCGCATGCCCAGAGGAACAAGATGGAGGAGGAGCATATCAACGAGAAGATGGACCTCACACAGGTGGGCGAGGGAGACAGACACAGCACACGTCCTGTCAGGCTATTCAGAGGCTTTGCTGCAGTAAAAGTGCTCATACTACACAGTACAAATACTCACATCAAGTACTGCAGTGAAAGTCAAATTATATGAATATGATCAGAAAATATTACTTCAAGTATTAAAAGTAAAAGTATTCACTGCAGAAAAGTTTCCTCGGTGGGATTTTAATGTGCTCGCTGTTCCAGCTTTGACTCATCAGAGGTGTTTAAACTGATTCAGTGTTACTGCTGTAAAACTGGCACACAGCGACGTGTGTGTTTTAATCACTCTGTGTGTGTGTGTGTGTGTGTGTGTGTGGTTCAGAGGGTGGATGAGCTGGAGAGAGAAAACTCCCTGCTGAAGAGCGAGAAGGAGGAAATGAACCGACGCATCCTGCAGCACTCAAAGAGCACAGAAGGTAAATTACCTGGAAACACACCTGGATTAAGATGTGTGCGAGCATACGTGCAAGCGACACACTCACACAAGAGTCTCTCTGTCTGCAACAGGAAACACGAGTCAGCTCGAGTGAGTCACTTTTCCTCTGTGACTGTCTTTAAGCTGAGAACAATGATTTATTGATGCCTTCCTGCAGGCTTGCTTCTCAGTGGCCAATGGAAACAGGAAGTAGGAACGAAGGTGAATTCAGTCAGAAAGTCCGACTGGAAGCAGAATAAAATCGAAAAGTTTCAGAGACTAAAGCACCGATGACTATAACACACACACACACACACACAACTTGCCTTGTAAGTCTTAGTGAGGACATCTAATTGACAAAAATTATTTCCCTAACCATCAAAAATGAATGCCTAACCCAGGTTATGGTTAGCCTAAACTTAACTGTAACCCTGAGACTAAAACCACATTTTGAGCCTCAAAAATGCCCTCATCTCCTGGTGGCAGCGAGCAGTGCAGGAAAAACAAACCAGACTGGAGACGCATCAAATTTATTTACTTAGTTATTTAGTTTTGTTTGTTTTTATCCAAGTGGAGCGATTACTGCTAAAACCACAGGAAGCTCTACAGCTCAGCGTGTCCTTGTGATGGACTTTTCCTTCCTGGTTTTAAATGGAAAGTGTTTAAGTGTATCTTCTTATGGAGCATTTATTGAACTTAAAGCAAGCACAATTAGAACATTCAGTTACAGTTCAGAGCTTTATCATTGATGTGAATTTAGCACCTTCATGTTTGGGAACTTTTTTCAGCTTCTTTTGAAGTGAAGCAGGCTGTGAAGAGTTTACAGCTTTACTTACTGAAAGCTGCCGTTCATTGATATATGTGTGTGTGTTTCAGAGGAAGTGAGCAGTGTGTCTCTGCAGTCGGAGCTGGATAAGGAGAGGGAGCGCTACCAGAACCTCCTCAAAGAGTTCTCCAGGCTGGAGCAGAGATATGACAACCTGAAGGAGGAGATGTCGCTCAACAAGGTGACCTCCTGACCTCAGAGAGACGTCATCACAAACACACTCACACACTGACATTTATATTTGGAGGGCAACAATGAACTCCAGGTCATGGTGCAGTCCTTTAGTCATTCTGAATTAGGAGAAGTAAAAATATATTTTTCTTTCCTGCAAATCTTTTGCCCTCTTTCTGACCCGATGTTTTAAAAAACAAAAACAAACAAACAAACAAACAGGCTGATATTTCACAGTTCTTCCGAGTGTGTTTGAAGCAGAGAGCTGGATGTTGTTCAGTTCGGTGCTCACATCTGTGGAGATCTAACTGATCATATTCAGTTTTTGTTTCATTCAGAAAAATATCCTGGGACCTAAAGGCTTCATGAGAACACTCTAATAACACCATTATGAAAAGAAAAAATATTTTGTTAAGTAAAAGTGTTAAATTGCAATGATAACACTGTAAGGTTGATCCCTGCACAGATGTAGTGGATAAACTAATCAAGGTGTTCTTTGCAGTCTGATCTTATCAGTAAGAAAACTGTTAGTACCAGAATGATGAAGGCATCGGGAAAGGTTAGAGTTGAAACAGACTTAAAAACCTACAGCTCTACGACACAATCGTCACAGCATCTGAACTCAGATGTTCTCAGAATTTTTATATCTGAGAACTTCTGAGGTTTTCTAAAAGTTTATGGTTTATTTTAGTTTTTCTTCCTAGACCTTCAGTCTATATTTTCCCCTTTTATATCAGCGACTTTAGTACATCTGTAGTGACTTTCTTCCTCCTGTCATCCTACAGTTCCAGCCTGGCCACAGGAGGAACACGTCCAATCAGAGCAGCCTGGAGTCGGACTCTAATTACCCGTCTGTCTCCACCTCAGAGATTGGAGACACCGAGGACTCCATTCAGCTGGTGGACGTGAGTCAGTTTGTACTTTATCTGCACAGAGCAGGCATCAGATCACACAAGTAAAGAGCCAGAGATGGAAAAATAGAGGGTGTTCAACACAGTGATGTTTAACTAACAGGATTTAAATCAGTAATGATGTGGGTGAAGTGTGATTATAGATTCTCCAGAAGTGCATGCAAGTTTGTTCAAATGTGTTGCTGCAGGATATCCAGTTATTCATTTAAGCTGTTGTGATCTGAACGAAAGAAAAACATTGGTTTTAAATCTGAATCACTTCATGAAGAATACAATTGGATGATTCGGTGTTCAGAGATGTGTGTTAAATCATGCTGGTCTGCAGGAGATGGGGATAGACAAGGCCGCTATGGATATTAGTCTATTCATGAAGCTGCAGAAGAGAGTCCGAGAGCTGGAGCAGGAGAGGAAGAAACTGCAGCTCACAGTGGAGAAGATGGAGGAGCTGGCCAAGCGAAAGGTGACTGAGCAAGGATTTATCAGAGGGGCTCAGCTGCTTCCTGTGAGTTTTTATCTGCTGGAAATGAATCGGGTTCTGATATTTTTCTTTGTGCTTCCTTCATTTTAGGGCTCTGAGTCAAGGCTCTCCACTTCTGAGCAGGAGACGGCCGATCTGGCCTACAATAATCTCAAGGTACAAAACTGAAACCATTTCATGGCATCAGGACTTCTTCTCTGTCCTTTCAGATGAAGCTAGTGTGTAACAAATCAACATCTAAAACTTAAACGGTGAACTTTGTGTCTCTGCAGAGGCAAGAGCTGGAATCGGAGAACAAGAAACTGAAGAACGACTTGAATGAGCTGAGGAAGACGGTCGCTGAGCGAGCCTCACAGAACAGCTCATCCAATGAGCTACAGGACAGCTACAACCTGCTGCTGAGCCAGCTTAAATCAGCCAATGAGGAGTTGGATGCTCGCAAGGAGGAAGTCCTCATCCTCAGGACGCAGATTGTGAGCGCGGCCCAGCTGCAGGAGAAGAACGAGAATATCCTGAGCCTGAACACAACGGTATCACATTAACAAAGTTCTAATCCTTATGAGGAGGCCAGATTTGTATTTGTTATTCATCATGCTACTCCACACACTATAGATGGACCAAAGCGTCACGTGTTCTCTCTGGTAAAACACATTATTATCAGTGTAGAAGCTCAGCTTTGTGTTGGCAGCGTGTCTGCATGTCTAGAAAAGTGAGATAAGCTTTGGCTGTGAGGTCAGTTTAAGCATTTTAAAAAGCAGCCAAGACAATTTCTTTCTGTGGTGTTTCTGTTTGTGATTACAGCTCTCAAGACACGTTCATCTCTTATCAAAGAATACGATTTTTGTGACAGAAGGAAACTATCATTATTTTTATTATTACTATTACAACAAAGACAAACCTTGTGGTTTGTCCTTAGGTAGTAATAGAGGAGGATTTTCAGCTTCACAGAGGTGGAAATCTGCTTATTTCCTCCTTATTCAAAAGCAATGAGGTCACTGCAAAGTGATGCAATATTGAATAATTTGATATTTAACTCATATTGCACAGTGGTGTACTCACTTCCACTGTTCGACCTACTTCCACATACAGACATGAGTATAAACAGGCTTTGCAGTCTCAAGCTTAGATGGGAAGCACTGTCCAGCCCGATTCAAACAGAAAATGGAGTTTCAGCTCAAAGGGGGAATTTTAAGACTTTTATTTATGAAGAGAGGCTATGTTATAATATTACCAATCATTAGGCTCAGTAACAGTTTGCTCAAAGTGATTGAAAATGTGAGAGAACACTTCCCACGAGGCTGCAGCAACGGGCTGGATTCTGCTTTAGACATTTCTCTTGATGAAGTCTCTCACCTGCTGCCACTGCTTTCAGATAAACACACAGTCTGCAGTGCAGTGGATGAGTCAGAGGGCTGAGGATGTATATGAATTTATCGTGTTCATGTGTCAACTGTTTGTGTGTTAGAGTGATATTAAAATGAGGTCAGTGAGCTGTTGTTTTGGTGATGTGACATGCTCTTTCTGTGTCTGAGCAGGAAACTGATTCTACTCCTGTGGTGAACAACAGCAAAGAGCCTGTGGACAAAGAGGAGGCGCTCAAAGCTTACCATGGACTGTGTGAGTCCAAAAAGTAAGTGACTAAAGAACCGAAACCAGCCAGCTTTACCACAGTGAGGTATTTGGGCAGAAGAGATCCTCTATACAGGTCACGTCAGCTGATCTCCTCTTTAGTTGTTGACACAAAAGGCTTTGAATGCGCTCTTTGTACTTTGCTCTGGCTGTTCTCAAGTATTTGATTAAAAAAATCCTTCTTTTCTTCTCTAATGAATGATCCTGCTAATTGAAACTTTCTGAGACTTTAAATCAGATTTCAGAGCGACAGATTGCTGGACACGAGGACTGTCTGTCGCAGACTTCGTGTCATTCACTTCTGTTCCAGTTGCTGTCAGCTGTACTGAAGCTTCAACAGATCACATTTCTGTTTCCTTCACACATTTTCAGTCTCTACTCATTTTTAATGTCCAGTTTGAGAGTCTCACAAGACTCTGAGGCTTTTCCCAAACCTACATAATGATCAACAGGTAGCTCCTTACCGCTGAACACAGAAACAAAACTACCAAACAGAAACAAACAAAAAAAGACAACAAACAAAATAACCAACAGCTGGTTTAAATTTGGCTCCTTCTGCACGTCGGGGCCACATCCAGCTCCCCTGCTGTCTCTAGAAGGACTGTTGTTCTGACAACCTGAAATTTCACAAACTCTGAGAAAACAAAACTAATCTGACTTCATGTCGAGCATGAACACTGCTGATCTGAGCTCTTCTATGGAAGTTGGTTCCATTGAAGAGGGGCCTGAAAACTGAAGGCTCTGCTTCCCATTATACTGTTAAATACTCCAGGAACAACAAGTAAGCCTGCAGTGTGAGAGCGAAGTGCTCTAATGGTGCTACAAGGTCATTAAGATAAGATGGGGCCTGATTATTTAAAACCTTGTATGTGAGCAGCAGGATATTGAATTTTGGATTTAACAGGGAGCCAATGAGGGGAAGCCAATATAGGAGAAATGTAGCTTCAGAAGACATCATAGACACTCCTGCTGAACCAGCACCGTCTCACTGCACTTCATTTCGCTTAGTCACATTAAATCTGTTCAGTTGTGTTTCTAGACATGAATTTCCCCATTTTTGATTTCAATCTTTGGTCTGATATCTCCTCGTGTGCACGTGTTACATTTTTAAAGTGCAAAAAAAACCCCCAAAATCAGTCCCACAAAAGTGATTGTGATTTGGGTTAAAATAAAACACCTTTGTGCCATTCCTTTTTCATCGGATCCACCAAAACACAGGGCTGTGATCATCATAAATAACAAGTGCAGCTCTAACAGTGTTTTAGTGGCAGCAGCTGAAGTTGTGGTTTTTCTCTTGTTTATGTAGCGACTAACCTTTCTGCTGCTCTTCCTCCTCTCTGTTCGCTGCATTGCTCCTCACATGCTGCTTTTATCTGCTTCTGTGTGTCCTCTGCCTGCTGCTGCTGGACACCAGTAACCATCAGGACTGGTGTCACCTGAATGAAGATGGAGAGCTGGGCTTGGCTTACCAGGGCCTCAAACAAGTGGCCAGGTTTCTGTTTGCTCATTTCCTCTGCTTCCTTTCATTTCAAAAAATCATCGCTGTAATGTTCTGGACCTCAGTCTGTTCGTAAAGTGCCGCTGTTACACCCAGTGTGTGAAATATGAGGATGCTCTCAGCTCCTAAGTAAAATCTGCCATGTGAGCTCAATCTGGATTTGAAGTTTGTTTATGAGCCCAGAAAGCAGCTGTGATGGTTCAGCTTAAGGCGACGATTATCCTCAATATTCTCTTTATATGTTTGAGAGTTGCTGATGAATCATATGCAGTTTAATATTCATGCAGCCTGAAGAAGAGGACACCATTAATTTAAAATACCCAAACATCAGCATCAGTATTAACTCAGTGAGTCACACATTCACATGTCAGTGCTGACTCAGCAACTTTTAGAGCAAAAATCACATAAAATTATTACTTCTAAAATAAAACAAAGTAAACCTTCATCGTGAACCTTCAGTGTGTTGTTACTTCATGGGAAGGTTAATGAAAATGTGTCTTAGCCCTCAGAGGATGTTTCACACATTGGCTGTATCACCACTGATCTGTCTGCGCGGTGTCTTGCTGTGTTTTTTTGTTTGTTTGTTTGTTTGTTTTGTTTTTTTGTTTTGGTGTTTTGTTGTTTTTGGTGTCTGTCAGTAACACTCTGGTCCTCCCGGTCCTGCCAGGCTGCTGGAGGCTCAGCTGCAGACTCAGTCCAGGCAGCACAAAGACGAGCTGGAGGCCCTTCACACTCAGATCGAGCTGCTGAAGGGTGACATCGAGGATAAGCAGGAAAAGCTCAGCTACATGATGTCTCTGTCTCCAGAGGCTCAGGTGGAGTACAGCGTCCAGCAGGAGATCACGCGGCTCACCAATGACAACCTGGTGAGTAATACTGCAGCTGCCGCTGCTGCCGGACTCCCTTCCTGATTCCTGATTCCTGTTTTCTGACGCTGCCCTGTGTCTTCCTGCAGGATCTCAAAGAGCTGGTGGAGAAGCTGGAGAAGAACGAGAGGAAGCTGAAGAAGCAGCTCAAGATCTACATGAAGAAGGTCCAGGAGCTGGAAGGTAACAGAAGAACAGGAAGCTGCTCTGTAGAGCTGCACCTGATGGTCAGGGGCTAAGTGTGTGTGTGTGTCCATGTGTCTGTTTTTCAGCTGCTCAAGCAGCAGCTCAGAGCAGCAGGTCCAAACCTGAGCTGATACGTCAGGTGACCGTCCAGAGGAAAGAGAAGGACTTTGAGGGGATGCTGGAGTACAACAAGGAGAACGAGGCGCTGCTGGTCAAGACCCTGATCAATGGTAAGAACATCGCCCCAGCTTCATGTGGTCTTTCTATCTTACATGAGGTTTCATATTGTGGGTGAGGTATTCCCATCCACCTCAGACTGCGTTTGTTCAAACCGCATGCTGGATAAGAAGATTTCTCCCACAGCTTTCAGAAGTTAGAATAGAAGCTCTGAACAAATATTCTAACTTAAATATTTATTAAATCGGGCATTTGGTAGTTAGAAAAAGCAACACAAGAAGCTGTCTGGTTTCCAGCTGTTTCTGTAGCTCCCCAATGTCCCTCACAGTGACGACTTTACTGTCACTAAAGTTGAGCTGGAGGTGAAGTTGAAAATATGTGATGACAAGACGAGCAGCAGGATGCATGTCCTCAGGATAATAAAACCAGAGTTTTTTCACCCATTGCATGGTTACAAACATGTGATTTCAGACATCCGCCCCAACAACGTGTCGGGTACGGTGCCCTGTCTGCCAGCTTACATCCTCTTCATGTGCATCCGCCATGCTGACTACATCAATGATGACCAGAAGGTGGAGTCTCTGCTTACCTCCACCATCAACGCAATCAAGAAGGTCCTCAAGGTTGGTGCTACTGCACACACAGCCCACCTGTCTGATTCCACACACAGGTTCTTTTATTTTGAAAGTCCTTTTATTCATTGTGCAGAAGAACAACGATGACTTTGAGATGACATCCTTCTGGTTGGCCAACACCAGCCGACTGCTTCACTGTCTGAAGCAATACAGCGGTGAGGAGGTGAGGACCTGATCGATATCTGTAATGAATGAGCAGACAGAAGCAGCGATTAACCGCTCTCACATCCTGACATCTTCTTCATCAGGCATTTATGACACAGAACACGCCCAAACAGAACGAACACTGTCTGAAGAACTTTGACCTGGCTGAGTACAGACAGGTGTTGAGCGATCTCTCCATCCAGATCTACCAGCAACTCATCAAAGTGGCAGAAGGCATCATTCAACCCATGATCGGTGAGTTTGCCTGAAACACCAAAAAGGAGAATTTTATGGTTTGATGCATCTAATTGCAAGATGCATAAATGCACATACTGCGTTGGTTATATTTTGCTTAAAGAAATATTTATGTGGTTTTCTAATCGGTGCCTCTCATTCAGCTTGGTGTGTTATTTCAGCATGGTTAAAAATAAAGAGCACGGGACCTTATAGAAAACTTTGCAAAGCTCCTCTCTTGCTGGATGGTCAAATGTCCTGTACAATATGAGTTGCATTCATCAGTCAGATTTCTAGAAGGATAAATATCCAGCCAGTAGAAAGAGATTAGAAACTGTTCGAGATATGGCCTTTCTCCTGTTGCAGCAGATTCATTTACAAAATTGTTGAAGAGTTATTTCACATTTTTCTACTAAATATTTGGGATGTTTAACCTGTCTGAGACAGGCCCCAACCTGTGAGAATTTTAATCTTTAATCTGAAAACCCTGAGTTTGTTTTCTTTAAGGATGTGGAAGGTAGTAATATATTGTTTGATCTTTTTTTCACCAGGGTTGTAAAATTGTGCACGTTTAAAATGGAAAATTGCATTTTAATTTCTGCGTGAGTAGTTGAAAAAATGAAAACATGCTGGACTTTGCTGACTGTGTTCAGGTGATGTAACTCTGTTCCTTGAAAAAGTCAGCTGCTTGACATACCGACAGAAGTGGGTATAGAGTCAGTTGTGGGGAAAGAGGTACTTTCCTCCCGAGTCCCTTTATGAGAAACACAAACATGTTTGTGCTGAAAAAAGCTGACAACACCATCCATTAGTGTGTTTAAACCAGATGGACAGAAGTCTGGTGGTAAATTAAAAAGAAGTGAAAGTGAAAATAAAGACTTCTGGAGCCAACAGGTTAAAATGATGACAAGGACAGCTGTGTCATGAAGCCTCATCTCTGTTGTTAAATATGAAAAACTGAGTGACTTAACCACAACCCGAATCTGCAGACATCACTTTCAGTCTTATAAAACATGCAGCGTGTCAGTGAGTGGCTGTCAAAGATGTTTGGCTTTCACAGATCATTGCTCTCTGTTGCAGTGACATTTTAGATATGAGCCACACTAGTAGCTGCTGTTTCATCTGCTGTCACAAAAACATTAATGCAAAGGTTGATGGTGCAACCAAACCAAATTCTGTGTTCTCAATTCAGAGCTGAACCACTTATTTTAACTCACTGCTGTAACCGCATCATCAAAGGAGCTGAGGGCCACCGAAGAAGTCCTGTTACAATTATACAGAAAAATAAAATGGGGTTTCTAATGTACCGTCCAGCGAACCATCATTGTGTAATGAGAGCGGCACGAAACGGAACCGAAGCATTATTTAGATGCTAAACTAAATGATAAATGTGGTCATTTGTAGTGTTTGGTCAAGTGTCATAACATGAGGAAGAAGCAGGTTATCACAACAACACCATGGTGAAATCTTCTAGTCCCACTCTTCTCTTGTTTTTTGTTGGTTTGAGTTTTCGTTGAGTTTGTCTGTTGAACACTTGGGGAATTTTTTTTCAGAAACTACGTCACTCTGAGGTAGCAGCTGACTCATTTCGTCCCCATATGAGTCATCATGTGACTTTCTGCTATCGGACTGTGCACAGTGGTTACCACAGCAACCACAGAGCTGTGGTCAGTGTGAACTTCATCGTTATCAAAGGTATTTTTATCTACCAGAAGTCTTTAAGTCGAACAGAGTAAAGGCAGGCTAAAAAAATCCCCTCAGAGCTGCAGGACGGTTATCAGTGGACAGATGAGTTCTGGTCAAATCGAAGACTAAACCTAAAACACGGTCCAGAGCTTGAAGAAAGATGAGTTCTGGAGGGTTTTTTTTTTTTGTTTTTTTTTTTTTGGCGAATGCATGCCCTCCACCGAAGCAAATGAGTCTCTGAGCTGCTGCAGGAATTCAACCACAATCAGCTGCATGTTCTTGGAGTGAGCAAAGTAAAACTGAATTGAAGTAGCTAACAGCAAACATGGATTCATGGTTTAGATCAAAGCGAGCAACTTTGGCAGCAAAGTGCTGCTCAAGACTGCCTCAACATACCTGGAGCTGCAACCTCATTGAAGATCTGAAAACTCTGGAATCTAAATGGAGAAAAGCCAAAACCACAAAGTGACTGGAGAACAAAACAAGTGTTGGAGGAGCTAAGTCTGTATAGCACCATCCTGTGTTTTTTTTTTTTTTTTTTTTTTTTTTTTAAAGTTTCTAGATCATTTTGTTGCTGTGTAACTGGTGTCAGTCTGTACCTTCCCATCTGTTCAATAAACGTTCTTCTTTGTATGTCAGCGTCGGAGTTTACCTCCAGTTTGGCAGTTTTTATCTTCATGATGTTTTCTGAACTCCTTTTCTGGTTTCTGTTTTGCCAACCAGTGTCGGCCATGTTGGAGAGCGAGAGCATCCCCAGCCTGGCAGGCGTGAAGCCGATGGGCTACAGGAACCGTTCGTCCAGCATGGACATGGACGCCGACGGCCCCACCAGCTACACCCTGCAGGCCCTGATCAAGCAGCTGGGGCAGTTCCACAACATCATGCGAGACCACGGTCTGGACCCTGAGATCATAGGTCAGGCGGTCCGGCAGCTCTTCCACTGCATCAACGCTGTTACCCTTAACAACCTGTTGCTGCGCAAGGACGTCTGCTCCTGGAGCACCGGCATGCAGCTCAGGTACTAAACCTGCAGCCGACACCCACAAGCTCAACTTTATAGTTTGTACTCCATTACAATGCAAAACAAATTTACTAAAATCTGTGAACTATGTAGAGTACATATACATTTTATAATTTTGTCTTTATACTTTATATTGAATTAGAATCCAGTGAAAATTTCTTTGCAGGTTAAATGAACTAAAGAAAAACTAAAACTTATCCTCTACATTTCTGTATAATCACCAAAACAAAAACAGACAGCTAATAAACATGTGTGTTCGTTCATGTGTTTGTTAGCTGGCTGATGGTTTGACACGTCAGTGAGCTCAGTTCCTCTTTGAAGTTCTTCCCTCGTTAGTTACAAGTTCTAGAGATAAATGGTGCAGATAGCTTCAGCTGTGGTTAATGACTCGTTTTTATCAACAAACCTAACAATAATCCCAAACAGGTCACGAATTACACCGTTAATTCACAGCTCACTGAGCTCAGCCAGCTGTTCCATCACTACAGGCTGCCCTTTTGTAGGGCTTTTTCATGCAGTACACAAAAACACATCAACCTCAATCCAACATGACTGTGTCAGTTAAATAGAAAGGCTGGAATAGAACATCATCCAGTTTATGATGATTTTCTATTCTATTCATATCATGAAAGCTTAAATTGAGTTTTAGGTTGCGCTCTGTCCAAAATAATAATTAAAAAAATTTACTTAAGAAGTGAAATTATTACAATAATAATCTGGATTTTTCTGGGGTGACAAGAAAGAACAAGAAATCAAAGAAGCACTGGTTGAAGAAGAGTATTGACCATAACTTGTTACATAATGTGCTGGTTTGTTGTTAGTGTTCAGATTCAGGTTGGAGAAAGATTGCACAGAGAGATGGAGGTTGGCTTTAACGTCACTTACGTCACGTCGCTAAAACCTTGTATGCCTGAACCACAGATGGGTCTGCCTGTGAGCCTGAACTCTGTGGGTCCCCCATCAACCCCAACCCTCACTTTGAATTTTGTGTGTGTGTGTGTACAGGTACAACACCAGTCAGTTGGAGGAGTGGCTCAGAGGAAATAACTTGTATCAGAGTAAAGCTGCAGCTACTCTGGAGCCGATCATTCAGGCTGCACAGCTGCTGCAGGTCAAGAAGAAAACGTCGCAGGACGCCGAGGCCATCTGCGCGCTGTGCACCGCGCTCACCGTGCAGCAGGTACGCTCAGCTCATCTGAGCGCAAGCAGGCGATCGATAACACTCCCGATCAGATAATGACAGGATGTTAACCTGCTGTCTCCTGCAGATCGTGAAAATCCTGAACCTCTACACACCTCTGAACGAGTTTGAAGAACGAGTCACTGTGTCCTTCATCAGAAACATTCAGGTGTGAATCACACAGACTGTTTAGCTGCTTATACCTCTACCAAACACCAGAGGGAGGATTCCTCTGGGTCATGAAAAGAACAAATGTAAATTTTTGAAGCATAAAAGGTGGAATCTGAATGTCAGATCCTTTTACAGCAGATGTGATGTTAGAAAATTTAACACCTCATGCTGCTGGTGCCAAATCTGAAGATCTGAACCAATCAGGTCATTTAAAAACAGAACTGCAGAATTATTTTTGCTTCTGTGCTTCTTATTCTGCTTTGGAAATAGTTCACTCTGGTGGTGTAAAAAAAGAAAAAAGGCTCTGTATGAGCACCTCTGCTTTTACTTCTGTTTTTTACCAAAGTGTATTTTTAACTTTGTACTGCCCACATCCAATGTAGATATTTGGGAAAGCCCTGCATTGCTAAACAAAACCAGGAGCTCCCAGCAGTTTTCAGGAAAACCTGATATCTTACACGAATCCTTTAAAATGCCCACGTTCGGTCTGATGAGGCAAGCGTAAACATACGTAACATACATACATGCGTAAACATATCCAATAATGTCAATTCTGCGAAAAAACATGTTGCTGTCTTCGGATAAACTGAAACTGTTTGACGTTAAGAGCAAATTTAACCTCCTAGGACCGGGCGTCCACATACGTGGACATCACATCTTGGGTTGTCTTGACCAAAATACTAAATCTTGCTCCACAAGGTCCTGATATCCACTTACGAGGACATTATACTGCCACTGTTCATCTCATTTTTCTCAGAAACAAAAATCCGGTACAAAAAAAAAATCTGGTAATTCTTTTTTA
The DNA here is from genome assembly GCF_056152115.1 of Neolamprologus brichardi. Classification (NCBI taxonomy): domain Eukaryota; kingdom Metazoa; phylum Chordata; class Actinopteri; order Cichliformes; family Cichlidae; genus Neolamprologus; species Neolamprologus brichardi. The sequence goes on from NC_142110.1 coordinate 28,960,898, forward strand.
CTTTCATCAGGTCCCAATCAGCCAAAATGACAAAGAGAAATTAAAAATCATACCATGAAAGAGTTCGGGTCTTAGGAGGTTAAAGATTGCACAACTATAAACAGCTGAATTGCTTTCAGCTGCCTTGGTCCTGCTGCCGGTAACACGGCAGTAGTAGAACAAAGTTCATGAATCCAGGTCACAAACTGTCCTGGAACAGGAAAGTAAGCAGGAGCCACTGCGTCCAGAAACTAGAAGGTTTCTGTTTGTCTGCATTCAGAGTCATTTCAGCTGTGTGCAACATTACACAGCAAAAGCATGAAATATAAACGGGTTTCTGATGTCCGTTCTTTTTGGGGGTTTTGTATGAATACTTTGCCTCTACGGGACCAGTGATGTCAGTGATGTCAGCCTCATGTTTGACTTCTCTCTGTCTCTGTGTGTCCAGAATCGCCTTCAGGAGAGGAATGACCCTCCTCAGCTTCTTTTGGATACCAAACACACTTTCCCGGTCCTCTTCCCTTACTCGCCGTCTGCCCTTAGCTTGGAGATGCTGCACATTCCTGCCTCGCTTAACATCGACTTCCTCGTCAGAGTCTGATGACCTGCTTTTAATCCGAACTCTCATTAATCTGACTGTTTCCCAGCAGCGTCTGCTGCCTGACACCTCTTATTGATCATTGTTTCTGTCTCCATGTCTTCCTGAGAGCAGCACGTCTGCCTTTCTGCCGAACAAGTTTATCTCCTCACGTCTCTCTGAAGTAAATCCTCCATGTTTCTGAAGAAAACCTGCAGAAGTCCAGTTTGTGGAGTCCACATCACAGTTGTTCTTCTCTGACAGTAAACTGTGCTGCTGTTTGAGTAGATAAAGAAACACAGAAGGAGCAGAAAGGTTTGCAGAAGGATGAAGAAGGTCAGGAGGAAGGTTCAGAGGGATCATTTAGACTCAGAAGAAAAACAAGATTTTTTTAGATGTGCGTGAAGGTTTCTGAAGATTTCAAACGCAGACAAACATCAGCGACCCGAATAACTGACAATTTTCAGCATTTAAAAGTTCAGGCTTAATCAGTCAAAATTGCATGAGATTGGTTGGCTGTGTCAGAGGAGTAACATGTTGATTTCTGTAGACTCTTTACTTCCTTTGAGCCTTGAAGGTTGTGGGTCGTATTTATTTATTTAGTTATTCAGTAGCATTAAAAGGCTGATTATCTGCTTCTGTACTGATATAACAACACCTTTAAACACTAAAATTACACTAAACTAAAGCTAAGCTGTTAACAGTTATTTAATCTCATATTCGCTCCTGCTCCTCCAGTCATTTGTCATCATGTGACTCTCAGCTGCTCCTAATACACACAGTCAGCTGTGGAGGATCCAAACGTGTCAGAAGAAAGTATCAGAAGTTATCAGATATGTCTTCCTGTGATCGTTTGGCCAATTAAAAAACAAAATGATAAAATAATTCTGCAAACGAAAGCAAATGTTTAACATGAAACTAACTGCTGGGACATGTCAGGGTTATTCAGGTTGGCTGGCGCAGAGACGTGAATCTTGTTTTCTTTTGTATTTAAAGACCGAAAAATGTTCAAATGTAGACTAATAAATGAAGCAATGAAAATGAGACGGTGTAGTTTTTAATAACAGCTGCTGGCAGTGTGATAACAGTTAATGAGCTAAAGAGCAGGTAGGTTGTTCTCCCCCTGACTTTTGGAAAACCTTGTTGTTCACTCAGCTTGTGCAGAGCAGTCTGTAAAACACAAATCAACACTTTTTCCTGATCTCCTCAGAGTCTGTGCAGGACTTCCACTTCGTCTCTCTGTAATGTCGTTTATTTCTGTGGGAAGTTATTTTTTTTACTCTTTCTGTTCTTCTGTTTCTCTCTTTTGCACCACACGTGGAAACACTAATAAGTAAAATACTAAATATGCACAAGATAACACTGCAAACCATCACACCCTCACATTTTTCCTTTTCCTCCAAACCCACGTGCCATTCTACACTGATGATGTTCATGTTTCTGATCGTGTTCTGTTGGATGCCGTTCATCTTCATCTTTTTATGAAGTACAAATGTAATAAAATGAAGTTTAACATGTGAAGAGTTTCACTGCAAACCTGCTGTGCACAAGTTTAATAATTCAGGTCATTCATAATACAAAAACCGTAAAATGTATATTTTTGTGCTGACTTCACACGTAACTGAATGTTTGGTTTTATTCTGCAGTAAAGATCTTCAGTTTCAGATGTTTGAGTCTGGATGAAACAGAGTCAATCACTGTAACTCAAAGAATATATTTTGGAATTGAAGTCTTGCTGATGTTCTGTTAGCGTCTTCTTTGTTTATGAAATGAAATTTCTTTTTGAAACATTTCTGGCAAAAAAATATAAATGTTATTTCCACAGTTTAGCTGAAGCTGATGGGAGTTTAATCAAGTTTACACACTTGTAGCTGCTGTGATCATTCAGAGAGCCGAGCCCCTTGTTTCTGCCCCAAAGTCACAGCCGGGGCATGTTTACAGGTGTGTTTGTTGATGTCTCACTGCTTATAGTGCCAGTCTGAAACTGCTGAAGCATAAATTAAAAACAGAAAATGTTTGAGAATATGAAACTGCTAAATGCACTTTGTAGGCCTAGGTGTAAACTTCAGTTTAGACTTCAATACTGCAGTCGCAGCAATAAGCTCATCACTAAAAATGAAAGTCTGACAGGTTTTTAATGTGCAGAGAACTTTTACAAATTACAAACATTTCAGGGACATTTCTGTTATTTTTAACTTTCAATCAAATCAAAATACAATGAAATGGTGATTAAATGCAACTTTAATCAGGATTATTTCCCCAAACAAGAGACACAAAAGCAGCCCGATGTCAGTTCATTAATCTTTCATGTCTAAAGCAGCCAAACAAACTTCTCAGTGTGCTGCCTTCAGAGAAAATATTAAAGTAAGAAAACTTATTTACAAGTGGTTCCAAACATCTGAGAGCAGCACGTGTATGCACATACTTACCTGGTGTCTGATTTCTGAAAAAATGTTTACCTTAAAGTGTTGCAGAAAAGCTACAAACTGGTCAAACAAATGAACCAACACAGAGATATGAGCATCTAATGACCCAAAAGGACACAAATGCTTCCTCCAAAAATACTTTCTGAATTAGTCAGAATGAAAAACACTGAATATAAAATGAACCTGCAAAGTATAAACATAAAACACTAAAATTAAACCTCATTAATAAACCCGTTCAGTGCATTTTAACGTTATCCTCAAATAACTGTTATTCTTCAACATTAAGAATCAAATTTCATTATATTCATCTTCAACAATCACAAAGTTTCTTCAAACTGGAGAAAAATCAAACCCAGTTTTCAAACACAGTCTGAAGATGAGGCACTTTGGTGCTCGACATGTCACTGATGTCGAAGGAAAATAAGATTTATCACCCTGAATTAAAACTACAACGTTCTCTAATGTTTCTGATCTCTGAGTGAATAAATACTATAAAAATGTCTCCCTCCCCACAGTCTGCACTGACTGTTGGCAGAGAAGAAGAAGAGCAGCTCTGTGAACGAGGGTTTGGTTTGCTTCCCACAGCAGCTCGCTGTCAGTTGTGCCAGCTGTCGGCCTGCGAGGTCGTCCGTGGTTTACCTGTCGCTCAGGTGGCTCAAAGCTTCACAGGACGCCCACTGATCTGTTTCACACACTGTGACTGCAGGCTTAATAAAACACTGAGTCACTGTCGGGCAAAAGAGTGAATATTTTTAATTAAACAGTCGTATTTAATAAAATATATTCACCATCTTTAGTTTGTTCAGGTTTTATCGTAATGACCTAAAACAAAACTAAACAATTGTGGAACAGAATTTAAACTGAATTTTAAAAAACTGGAAACTACCCAAAATAATAATATGCACTTAAAGTTAAATATAAAACTAGAGGAAGTGTCTTTAGTTTCATAATCCACACATGTATAATGGACGTGTTAAAATAATAAGCATTTATTTTAACATTTTAAAACCAAGCTTGTTGTGTCAAGTCTGACACGTCTGTTCTAAGAGTGCATAACTTAAACAGTCTCCTCAACAAACGCACCAGTTATGTCCTGTTTAACTTCAGCCACCCTGAGAACAAGTCCACCAGAGCCTTTACATTTTTACATGCTGTATTTTTTTAGAGCATTTCAAGTTCCTATACATCAATACAACCGCTCTATCCTAACTTTTTATAATATGTATACATTAAGTCCATAGTAACTACATCAAATTCTAAAAAGCGCAATAAACTACAAAGAAAATGTTTTTTTTGTTGTTGTTGTTTTTACAGATTATTTTTGTTACAGAAATTTCAGAGGTTTATCCCTCAAAACTTTAAATCCAAAAAGTTGCACAAAATTTCCAACCACTTATTTTGAGTGTCTTCATAGTTTCATTTTCGAGATAAACTAATTTTTGTAAACTGCAGCAAAAATGAAAATAAATATTATTGTGCACAATTTGCAAAAAAATCAGCATGTGCAGCAAAATAAACCATTTCCAACAGTGCAGTTTAAGTTCTGAGCATCAGGAACTACACAGAAAAGCATAGACATGTGATGTCATAAAATTCTGCAAAGAAGAAGAACTAAATGGGAAAACTGCTATTTTTTTATCAGTTCTTCTGGAAGGACATAAGAAGCTTGCCATTTGGTGCATTAAAAGGAGCTATAGAAAATAAAGAACTAATTGATAATATTAGGCTGCTTTTCTCCTTGATTACAGTGACATAATCCAAGAGAGGGGATACATCCTGTTTTGGGGTTTTTAAAAAAGCATTTGAGTCAATTGAACATACATTCATATTAAAACCCTGCAGTCTTTTGGTTTTGGAGAAGAATTTATCAGTGTGAAAGAGATGCTATAATTCTATCAACAGCTCTGTTTTGCTGGAACATAGCACCTGTTAGAGGTTTGAGGTCACTAGAGGAATAAGGCAGCAGCTCACCACTTCTGTTTATCATGCTGAGCTCTTATCTATTCAGATTAAAAACAGTCACACTGACGGGTTAAATAGTATGGGTCAACTAATAATAATAAGTCAGCTGGCAGATGATACCAGATTGGACCAGATTCCTTTAGCCTTACAGGTGATCAACCACTTCTCCAAAGCTTCAGGTCAACAGCTGAATATAAAAATATGTGAGATACTACCTCTGCATGAGTGTCCCTATGAGTTATAATACACTAGCTACAGCCATCCCAGTCCCTTTGAGATCAATCATTTTAACCACAGACTGTGAAGGAGAACTGAACACAGGCACCTTGACATCACCCATGGGAAGAAACAGTATAAAAATGCACTGAAAGCAGTTTGTTATATAAAGTTTTTTAGTTTTAAATGACAGACTTCCACTGAGTCCACTGAGTTCCCCTTTTCTACGCTACCTTTGGTGGAGGTGATCTTTTTTTAAGAAATTATTTTCAGTTTGAAGGAATGAAATTTTTTCATTTTTGGTCCTCTTTGGACCAAGATTCAGGAAAACTGATTACTAAAGAAAACAAATCTGTATTATAATAGCACAGGTTTAGTGTTTAGAATTCAGGTTATTGTTGATTAAGACGTCACATGGTTGACATTCCTTGTGTCCTAATGGCAGGAGTAGCATGAAAAGAACGGAGGTTGTTCATGATTGGTTAAGTTTACACTAAAAGTAATTTACATGAAAATATCCTGAAGGTGGAAATTTGTATGTGAGTAATTCTTGGAGTTGATCTGAATCTAGAAATAATCTGAAATCATTAACAATTATTATTGTCATGGAAACAACTTTTTTCTACTTTGTAAGTAACGTTGTTCAGCAAGAGCAATATGAGGCATTGGCAGTGTGTAGGCTTATTTTTTTCAGCGGTGACCCATCACCATGACAACCAATAAAGTAGGTTTAAAAGAAACATCAGCGGCTGTATTTTAAGCCAAACTATGAGCTCTGTCTACACTTAACCAACCAGTTTTTAATGAGAAATAATAGGAAGTATGAAAATCTGTGATGTGTGTGGTGGACTGTGGTCTCTGGTGGGAGAGATGAGACCAGACACATAGATCAAAGTTTATATCCAAGAAGATGAAACAATAGATAAGAAGTTGAGACTGTATCATGAAATGCCCTGAGAGTGCACTGAAACCACAAACTCATGTGTGGACTCAGATCGTGCTTGTAGTGGAGGCAAATGCAGGAATGCAGTGTCAGGTGGATCTGGTTTGCCAGTTTCTCTGGAGGGAGGAACACATACCAGTGCATGAAATCCCCTTTCTGCTTTTTGTTTTCTTTTTCTTTTTGTAGTAATTTCACAGATAGAGTTTCGTTTCTCGGATCAGGAACTCAGAACAGTCTCGTTTTTTAGGCTTCAGTCAAACCCACAGAGGCTGATTCTGCAGGTATCTATGTTTTTGTAATCATCATTAACTCACTGTTTTCTAATTATCACTGAGTCTTGTAACATGCTAGCTTGCATTAGTTAATGTGTTACTGGAGTGACAGCTGCTGAAAATGAGCCTCTGCATACTTGTATATCTATTCCAGAAGCCTTGTTGAGAGGATGCGGTGTTGGACTGCTGCTGTTTTCAGTTTGTGGTTTTGTGTTGGTTTGCTTTATGGTACGTCTTATTTAATAAAATCATGTTCATTACTAAGGAGTTACACACGGTCAGCGTATCAGTGCACTGGGAGGAGCACTCGGGGCCTTTACAGCTAAATCAGATCTCATGAAAAAGTTGATCAACTTTTAGTAAGAGCCTCCTGACAGACCTCTTTTGTCTGTCAGTCTGTGTGAATCATTAGTTATTTCAGTGTTTGTGGTGCAGAAACAGAAAGTTTCGTGCGGCCTTCAGCGCATCTCCCTGCAGCTGAATGAAACCTGCACATGTACGCGAGCTCGTCCGGTCAGCATCCTCTGCCCAGCAAATCCTCCCAGTGACTCGGAGGAGTTTCACTGCACTCATGTTTCACTTCAGCTGCTTGTTGTTTTCAAAAGGATGAAGACAAATTATGAGGGAGGAAAAGGATGTGGTGACAAGTCATTTCTAAACAAGCCTAACCCTACCCTGTTTGCACAACGTGCAACACCTTTCTACAGAAATTCACTGTTAGCTGTGCACTCACACTCACGCTGACATGCACCGAAGTGATGAGGATGAAGAAAAAAAAAAACAGTCGGGCTGAAAAAAGCACAAACAAGACACGAGGAGCAGCAGGAAGCAGCGTTTGTACCAAGGCTGTACGGAGGAGACATTCATGTGGCTGCTGTAGCCCCGGCTTCAAAGACTCACTCATTTTGGTGTGGCTTCACTCAAATTCAGCACCATGAGATTTTACACTGTGGTTTCATGTATGGGTGTAGGTGTAAAGACATAAATAGCTGTACGTTCTGTAGGTATATGTGGAGGCAGGTATGTGTATGTAAGGGAAAGACATCCTGAACGTGCAGTGTTTAGTGTCTCAGACCTGCAGTCAGTGACCTCCTCGGGGGCGCCTATACATGCAGGTGCCATCATTTCCACAGAAGCGCAGAGAAAACAGGCCTCAGAGGTTCGTGTCATCATATCATTCATCGGAGGGACAGATTCATTGGTAGTTCAGTAAATGTTTGCGGGTAAAATGAAACTTTTCTACACTTTAAACTGTTTGTTTCCACTCTGGGCCTATTTCAGTTTTTCATGAAACTTTATGAATCAGTCAGTTATTAGAGATGATTGGCGACCAAGGTTTTTCACTTCAGAATAGGTAATACCACCACGCTGGAGGGTTTTTTTCTTACTTGAAACAGAAAAAAGAAAGCACCCAGCTTTAACTTTTCTCGTTTGTTCTTTACAGCTTTCACCCTCTCAGCAGTTCATGTTTCTGCATTTATCTGAAAGCTGCAGTTACTTCAGTAAAAACAATCTCAAAAAGCTTTAATGATCATGGAGTTTATATAAAATCTGATCAGTTTTATGACAGTGATCTGCAATTCATTTTCTCCTGGGGCCACGTGAGAACCTGGAACCAGATAAGATCATTTCTCCTCATTATTAATTTGATTTCTTTGTAAACTGCTGCTGATAACACTAGATGTTACAGTTAGGCCCTAATGGGACCCACTGCCAATGCTGTGGGCCTGTGCTGGCCCACAGCATTTGCAGTGGGTGAACTGTGGAGCTGTTTGGGCAGGATAAAACAACACAGCCCATGTGTGCTCCAAGTGGGTGTCACCACACAGAACAGCTGTTTTGCCCTTTGGGACGCCATTAAGCAAGTATATTGCTGTCCCACTATAGACTGCCCATAGAAAACCCTGAATCCCATGATAGTTTTCTATGGACCGTCCATAGTGGCAAAACTGCTGACAGCTCATGCCCACTTTGGGGCCCAAATGTAATAAGTGTGGATTGTGCCCTTCTAGGCTGCACTGTATTTTCTAAAAAGACTAAAAACCCTTTTTTTCATCCCTCCTTTGAGAGCATGCTCCACAGTACAGTGGTTTATGTATTTGACTGTCAAACAAAGAATCCCTGGTCTGAGTTTGGAAGAACAAATAAATTCAATTTAAAGTACATCTGGTGTAAAAATCTGCCAAACCAACAATGTAGTAACCCCCTGTGAATAAGGGAGTGGCTAAAAGTAGCTTTTTCCCCCTTTTTGAGTAACATTATGGTCCACGCACCATACAAGCAAATGTTGGTCATGTACCTGAGCTGTGGGACCAAGATGGGCTCAGCGTCTGTGCAGCAGCATGAAATGTGGAGCACATCTGGGCTCTGCACCTGTGACAAAACAGAAAGATATTAGTATTATTTTCTTACATTACGATTGCACACAAAGTCTAATCAGCAAAAAAAAAAAGAAATTACAAACATATCTAGGGGAACCGAATGTGCCCTACATTTCTCTACATTTCTTGGCAATATGGGCCACAGTCAACTGCCCACAGGCCCCTCACATGGGCCCCTGAGTGTCGTCTTTGCTGTGACGTTATTTTGCTGTGGTAAGTTAATATATGAAAACAATCTGTGCAGGTGTTATTTAAGTTCATCACCTCAATTTTTACACTTTAAAGATGAAAAAATCCATCTTTTAACATATTAAATAAAACAGTGAGGAACATATCTCACGTCACTGACAGCTCAGGTTTTCATTTGTCTGTTAATTTTTACAACTGTACAGTTTAGACGTGATAACTCCTTTATTAAATGTTTATCCTCCACTACGATGCAAACTGCACTCCAAGGTTAGATCAAAATGACAAAACACAAAGATTTTATTATAATTTCATTGAAGTTTCAGACACACTTTAATCAGCAGCTGTAATCATGTGTGCAAGCTGACATTTCCTGAAACATACGATCAGTTTTTATATCATTAGAATAAGATAAAGTCAAACTACAATAAACTGATAAGCTCATGTGTTTGTACTTTTGGGCTGTTAGATAAGCATGAAGAAAACAGGGTTACATGTCAGGGTTATATGTCAGAACAAAGTACAGTTTATATTTAAGATGATTTTCAAAATAAATGTAATGTAATGTAATGTAATGTAATGTAATGTAAGAAGGAAATAAAGTTGTTTAGATTAGAATACTGAACTGCTGTTTATAACATGATGTTGTACTGAGGTAAATATGTTTTTAAATGTCTATAAAGGCAGTTTATTTCCTCATTTTATCTGTTAGGTGGACATACGTGTCTGTGACTTTCCATTTCGGTCATTTTACAAACAAAAACAGCTTTAAACTATTTAACGTTCGCAGTTGCATCATTTAGCTTTCAATCAACTCTGTTGTTCAGATGCTGATTTATTAAAAGTGATATTTTTCTATTACAGGTGAAATTTTGAATATGTGAGTGCCATATATTAATACAGGTACAGCTAATCAGCACAGTGCGAATTCTCTAATTACTTTGCAGTTTTTTCTTTTAACTAAAATTGCGACTTTATATTATAGATTTATATTTAGTGTGTTGAAACAGTCTTAAAAACAAAACCATAATCTCATGTTAACTTAGGTTGAATCAGGGGCAGTTTAGTTTTACATTCAGTCACAGAGTAATTAGACTTATCAACGTGTACACATTTTAAATGAAGGCTGTTATCCTATATTCTCATGTTTATATACATACATACATACATATATATATAAAGTTACAAGTCAGAGGTCACGTGCCACCTGTAAAGGTAATTCCTGTGAGGATTAAAGACACAGGACACAGGGCGGCATAAAGGAGCAGTACAAATTAAACCAGAACTGTGGATCATGCAAAGCTGTTCTGTTGGAGGAAAGCAGAACAGCTTAACCTGAAGTTAAGCTTTCAGACCTCTTTCAAGCTTCACCTTCACTTATACACGTGTCATTGCTGTTGATGTTGTGTGGCAGAGCAGCAGCCTGACTGTGTACATCCTTATCTTCTTCGTATATGTCTATATGTTGTGTTCATGCGGGTGATGCAGAGTTCCCTCCTTCGCTGCTCCCAGTATCTTGAACCCCCCAGGATTCAGAACCACAGCACTCAGCGTAAACAGGTGGCTCATCAGATTCCCATCAGCGACTCAGAGGGAGGCGACTGAACACATGAAACCACAGCTGAAGATGTTTTGCGATGCTGAGCGGAGATAGGAACCTCAGGCATGTGGTTTGGTGGGGGCGGGGGAGAGCTTCTTCTCCCAGATAAGGTGCAGCAGAGAGAGCGCAGCACCGTCCTAAGACTGAAGACTTGTGCTCTTTCAGCACGGCAGCTTCCTTAAATCTTCACCTCCATGAACGTTGTGGAGGCGCAGGCAGCTGCTCCTGTCCCGCCTTGTGTCGCTGCAGTCGAAGGATCGCACCATCTCCTTCTTCCTTCCATGATTTTCTCCAGGTTGCCTCCTAAAAGCCGAAAACTGCATGTTAACCACAGCTGCCACCCACAGATGCATTCGAAAGCTCGATGCCCCACCTCACCTTCGTACCCACCGGGTGTTATCTCCACCCACCACTGCCTCATGATACACAAATACAAATAGCATATAAACACAGTCAGTGCAACAAACTAGGAGCCAAATATCTGCTGAGAACCCAACACCAGTGGCCACAGCTAGCCTCATCTGAAGCTAGCCCATTTTTAGCCTAGCTGTTTATTATACAACATGAATACAGCACCTGTACACGTTACCTTAATGACAAAAAAGATGAAATAACATTAGCGTAACAGCTAACTATCTTTGCTAAATGAGCAGGTTCTCCCTCCCGTGGAGATTTTTAGAAAGCAGATGAATCCAGAAATCTTTAAAGGAAGTTAAAGTCTGATTTCTTCTTCTACATGTTCAGTTTTTAACATGTTCAGTGTTTGCTCTAATCATTGGTTGCGTCTGTTGAGCAGCACATTTCTTTGAGTCATACTCTCGTGTGCTCCGTCACCTCCTACCATACTTTCCCCCCTTAATAAATTCAAGTCAAACAGGGTAAAACCCCTGTTGGAGCCACCTTCCACGCAGCCTCACCCAGTCAGTAGTTCCCTGGTCTTGATTTAAGTTGTGTTTCCTTTTCATTGTGATAGTTTCTATCATATTCTGCATAAAGTTGCATAGCTTGTGGCTTTGAGGTAATTTTTGCTTGTTGACAGGAGAGTAGGCACCCAAACAAAGGTGTCATGTTAACTGCAGGTCACCCCGCTGACAGCCATCCTCTCCTTCTCCATCGCTGGCAGATGTGAGCGGATGTCAGAAACGTGGCTCACAGTTTTAACAAGCCCTGATAAAATAAAGTTTGTTGTTGTGGGATGGAAAAACGATCAAAGATTTTGATCAAATCAAACTACCAACAAACTGTATTTTTTCCTGTTGGGGCCACGGTCGCACCGCTGCCCTCGGAGGTTGTTTGAAGCTATGACAGTTTTCATGGCTCAGCGATGGAACAGCTGTGATTTTCAGTCTAGCGCACTTTTATGTTGTTGTTAAATACACAAAACTGTGAAATACACTGAGACTGAAGTGTTAGTTCAGTCAGAAATGAGATCCATCACAGTTCCTACACATGAAAAGACATTTTCCCCGTGTGTTAGCGTTTGTATTTTGCTGCAATCAACATGATTTTCAAACTAAACTTATTTCAGTTTGAATGTTGTTTCATGCCGGCACCAGGATACTCGAGTCGTGAAAAAAGAGGAAACTGTTCTATCACAACTCAAACCGTGACCTTGTTTCTGTTGTTGAGTGACTCGTTTAGGTGCCTAAACTTAACCAGGCAACAAACACAAGTGCAAGTGTCTAGAATATGGATTTTTCGTTCTTAAAATGGGATTTTATGTTGATGGATAAAGGTTTGTCTTCATGAAAACATGAATCGACAGATTACATTTAGTGTTTCTCCAGCTCAGGGTTGAAGAGATTTGTGAAGCGTCTTTTTTTTGCAGTTTGTGTCTTCGTTGCACAGTCATCATCTCCCGCCATGACTGCAACTTTGTAACTTCAAACTGCAGATTTGCTGGTTGTTGTGGAGGTTAAACCCTGCTGGTGTTCCTTGAGCCTCTCTGAATAGTCATTAGTGTTGGATTTTTCCAGTTTTGTGCATTTTGAACCTCATGAGTTGTGCTGCTGAAGCCTTTGGAGGCTTAAAATAAACCAGTGCTGCTTCAAACTTTAACCCCTTTTCTCCTCCGACTGCGGTGTTTGTGCAGTTCCTGCTGCCTTCATACAGTCGACTCTACAGATTAGAGGTTGAGGCAGCAGGTATTGCACCACAGTTTTCCCAGCATGCCCTGTGTTGCGACCTGAAACATGCAGTGCGTCTGGCCCTGTAGCTGAGAAGGAAACAGAGCAAACCACGCTGAGGCTGCGGGCTGCAGAGAAACTAAATACTCATTTAGGGAAACAGAGAAGTTGTTTGTGTGAGGGGAATGAAGCAAAACTGCAAACTGACAGAAATCTGAACTCCTGACGTCAAAGCTGATGTCTTTATTTTTTCTGTAAATAATGGCGCGTTAACATGTGACCAAGTTCGGGGCGATCGGCAACCTTGCCTCTGAATTTGAAGCTCGTAGTAAACTAAAACAGATGCTGGCCTCATTTGAAAACAAACCAGAGTAGACAGGAAGTGGTTTGTAGGTTACTGGTTGTACTTTCAGCTCCATGGTTGCTGTTTGGCAAAGGTTCGCTCAGAGCTGCACAAACTTCACCCTCTCAGAAGTCTGGAAAACAATAGGTCTGCGCACAAAGATGGCTAGAAAAGATAAAAAGTGTACAGTCTGGTCACAGCAGAGAGAACATTTCCCACAGACTGATAACTGCTATTTTTACCTTCTGGCTCTTTACATCAGGCGCGTTGAGTTTATTTATACAGCAGATACGTTTATAGTCTGTGCAGCTTTTGTCAGCTCTAACTCTGGACGAATAACAAACCCCCAAAACAAACCTTAGACAAAGCTCCACATTGCCTCACCACTATCGAAAGAATTCCTGTTTTCACTCTTTTCCGCCTCCCAGGACACTCAAGTTTGACACTCAGAACATTTGATTTGAAGTCAATATACAACATAACACAAACACTTGTGCCATACCGTGGGTCCATCCCCCTGCCTGTGGCACATCTGTATAGAGCTGCTGATGTTTAGTTTAAAGGTGAACATGAACTCTAAAAGCAGCAAAAATATCACCAGTGGGATTCTAAGGGACAGATATATGAGAGATAACACACACACAGTCTGTGAGCACAGTTTCCATCTTTTTTTAACCCGTTGATTTGTTTTGTTTTTCAATTGTTTCTCACTCTTACTCACTGCTCGGTCAGAGTCAAGAAAAGACGCAGCAGGTAATCGTTAACAAGTCGCGAGTGAAAGATCTGTGGGACGTACAGCATAGAAATGGGATAATGGGACCTTTCGTGTTCTTCATCCCTCTAAAGAAAAAACAAACTATTAAGTGAAAGTGGAAGCCATTTTCTCAGGTACTGCTACACTAATCATGTTAGAGCTTTGACATCTAGATGATTCCAGAAGGTGGGAATGCATCCATCTCTGCTGTTATTCTCTTGCCAACACAACAAAAACAGCGACCTGGAATCATCACCGAGCTGCTGCAGCATCTGTCTGACCCCAGATCAGCTCCATCACTCATTAAATCATCAGTGAGTCTCAATGTTCAAGACTTAACTTCAGCGTTGCTCATTTCTTCATGTTTTTGGGGCAAGTCTCAGCCCTCTGCGGAGGAACATTTTATGTCTGTCAGTCAGTGAGATCACACATGAACAGGTGGGATGGATTTCATGAACCTGGCCACAGTTCTGGTTGTATGACTTTGTGGGGACTTTCTGAGGGCAGGCTTGTAGGTGGGGAGTGATTTGGGAAGGAGAATCTGCTCAGGGGGTCTTTAGATGACTAAAGTTGGCATGTGTGAATGTAACCAGAGGGAAACGTGGTTTAAATATATGCTAAGAATGTATTAATAACTTTCACCTTAATGAGCTTGTGAGGAAGAAGCTGTTTTCCTCCATCAGCGACTTTGAGCAGTTTCTTCACACCTTCATCTCAGGCGGTGTGGTCGCTGCTCGGGTGTCAGTCTGTGGTTACTTTCAGGACTGCAGCTGGTCCAAACACTGCTTCTTCACCTCCAGTCACTTTTAGAGTTCTCTGCTTGTTTTCCAGTCATTACTCTGCACCCGCTCATTGCTCTGCTCTCTGAACTTGCACGCTTCCACAGATGTCAGAGGTCTGATGGGGGGACGGTTCTGATCGAAGTCCAGGTTAAAACATCAGCTTGTCACAGTTTCTGCTCTTAAACTGTGGCGGGACCGAGTCTTATCAGCATACTTTTACACCAGACTGAGCACTGATTGTTTATTGTATTTTTTTTTTCCTTGTGTTGTTTTTATAATGTTTTTTTTAAGCTTTTTACTATGCTATTAGCTGTTTGATGTTGTCTGGTTTGTTTTTTTTTTTTTTGTGATGTTTGTTGATTGATCTATGATGATTATCTTCTGTCTGAGACAATAAAGTAAAGGAATATTAATTGTTCTTTGGTCTGCGGCTTTTTATTTTACATTTGCTCAAAAATAAATGAACTCAAACATGTTTGCTCTAAATGTGTCTATGTGGGCTTAATTTCATTTGGTGTCAAAAAAATGTTGTTGTGTCCATGTGACTGAGCCTGAATGTTCCTAATAATCTGTCATCTGAGAGTTAACTGTCCGTCAGCCTTCTAACCACACAGACCCCGCAGTCTCCAAATCAAGGATGTTTTCTGTTACAGAGCGTCCTGTAAGATCTCAACTACCCAGCATCGCCCCCGCCTCCTCCTCCTCCTCCTTCCTCTGCAGACTAGCCACTCCTCCTTCCTCTCTCCCAGCCTGCTGACGAGAAAAGCTTTCAGCTGGTGTGACGGCGGGTTATGAAAGAGCAGAGCGGCAGGTGAGCGTGTGTGCAGCTGGACGGAGACTCGGTGATGAGATGCAGTTCGGCTGGAGGATCGCCGTGATGCTGCTGCTGCTGCTGCCAGCTGTGTGTGAGGCTCAGAGCGGAGATGGAGACCCCGACATGGGTAAGAAGATTTTAAAACATGCGGTTAGCACAGGAATGTTGGAGGTGATGAGAAACACCGTGAGGGTTGTGATTATTTTACATTAGTATCTTATCTTATTAGTATCTAATACAAATACAGAAAAATATTAGAAAATGTAAAGTTTGGATCTATTTGCAGCACATATTATCTGAGATGAATTATTGCACCTGTGGAGCACTTACCTGAGCATAATGGCTCAAAATTAAAAAGCTTCATGAAGAGACTCTTTAAAATCCTTAAATGACTTTGCGCTCAAGTGTGGTTACCGTTAATTTCGAAGAAGCGTGAACAATTTGTGTCTCTTAAGACAAAAACAAATGAATAATCATCATTTCAGGAGTTTATGAGACACTCACTTCAGCTTTGAGGCACAAATTCGGAAGAAAAATGAGACACCTGTTAAGTCCCATCATCAGCTTTTGATATCCGAGATTGATTTAATAATCAGCCTTCTCGTGCACATCGGCTCGTAGGCACAAACAAAATCAGAAGCAGTGATGTTATCAGCGTGACAGTTGGGAGTAAACACAGCTTCGTCTCTGTGCTCGTGGGGCTCCACTGATGCTCTGCGTTTTGTTCCATCAGAGCTTCACTCGGTTCAGTTTCTGCACCGCGGTGGACTGGATCAGGTGCTTAAAATTCCTCCTGTGGTTAAATCTTCACACATAACTGACAGTTTAGAGGTTCTGCTTAGTGCATGCAGTTTTAGTGTACTGGCAAAACCCACCTAAGCCATCCATTTAGCAGTAAAAACACATAAAAGCAGTTTATAATAAGCAATGGTATAAATAAAGTTAAATGCACGTATTTAAGGTGAGCAAGGACACTGTTCGGCGTTCAGGCAGTTAGTGTGAAGTAAAGCAGTGACTATAAATGAACTGCAAAGTCAGGAAGAAAAGTTGTGGTTATCAATCAATCGTGTTATACAACTTGTATAACACGATTTAATCATGCTGGCAGCTTTAAAGTGTTGTGGTGTTGAACATGGTTGTAAGGTCAACATGTCAAGTCACTGGTAAGATTTTGTCATGCAGCATATTGTGTTTGGTAAACAGAGACATCTACAGCCTCAGCGTTTTCTCCTTTCTCGCGACCTAGTTTAACGTCCTGGGGTTGCCAGAGTGAGGGCGGGGGTCTGGAGCCTAACCTAGCTTTCATAGTGTGAGAGGCTGCTACAGGTAGTCAGTGCTAACCTCTGCACCCCCCCCCCCCCCCACCACCACCACCACCACCCCCACCCCCCTTTCTGCTTAAATGCTTCCAATTAGTCTTATAATTAAAAACTGAAGCAAATTCGGTATTCATTTTTATGCAGATGATGCACAGTCAGTTTTCCTTCAACAAGTTACTACAGAATAATTATTTTTGTGTTGCATCACTAAAATCAAAGAGAATTAGTTATTTATACTGTGACAAATTTGAATAAAAATGTTCTCAAAGCACTTCATACTGTAGTGACAGGCAGCTGTAGAGGCAGGGTTTCAAAATTATGCTGATGATGCAGTTATCTACGTATCAGGAGGGACTCTAGTGTGCTGTTGAGTTATGTGATGGTTTCTCAGTAACTTCTGATTAGAAAGAAATCAGTTCAGCTATTTGGATATAGTCTATCACACCTTTCATGCTATGTCACTGTTTGGGTTAAACAAGTCAGCAATAAATAGTGTTCATGATGCAAGATATTGGACCAGAAGATAATAATCTGGCATCACCATGAAATTCAAAGTTTTACATTTTCATAAATTAAATCACCCACAATCTACTTAATCAACATACTTAACCACAGGAACAGTCAGTGGGGCTTTGAACAAGCAAAACTACATTTATTTAGTCTTTTTTCACTCTTAAAGATCTGAAACACTCAGAGATAAAAGCATAAACTGGTGATAATGACAAAGACAAATATTTGATCAGTGACATGGAAGTTTTTTGATGTAGTTTGCATTTATTTCACTGCTGTTTCCCTCCCTGATTGTTTTCATGTCTGTGTTGGCATGTTGTATGTAAAGCTCAATCTTAAATCAGCTTAAGGCACATGGACTGCAAATCAGCCGTGGTTAGACATCTTTGGTAGTATATGATATATATACTGCTAACTGACAGAAAAAAAATTAAAAAGAAGAATAAGACAAGAGTGTAATACTTAAAAAGTGGAGAAATGTCTGAAAGTGTTTTTCATCTCAGAGCCCAGAATCAGCTGCACGTCTCACATCATGATGAAAAGATGCAATTTGACCTGCAAGCTGCTTGAAGGCAGAAATGATGACGAGGACGATGAAGAGGGTGGAGGTGATGGAGGCGACAGCATTGAGAGGATGACCCTGTGGTAAACCTTTGATATAACGTTCAGTACTGTGCTGCATGTCAGAGGAAATTCAGATAATGATGCAGGTCACTGCTCTTCTGTTCAGCTACCTTGATTATGACATCAACGTAATGGTGAAGTGCATGGAGACATACAGTGATACATTCAGCTCCCCAGACCTGAAGCCCTTGTCGGAACTCAATCTGACCGTCCACTTAAAGAGTGGTGGCAGGATTTCACAAAAACTCTACCTGAAGAACATAGGTAAACATGTCATCTGGTTACATTTTCAGACTTTACAAATGCTACTAAACATCAGTAGCTGCCTGGTGAAGAGTCACCAGTGCACTGCCTGTCAGACTTCATGTTCATTTTCTTTTTTCAGTATAGAAATGTAAAAGTCTTGAATTCTGCCTGACCAAAGCTGCTGTCATTACTGTCCTCTCTCTCTGTGCTGTCCCTGCAGTTAAACCAATGAGTCCTCAGGTGTTTAACATCACCTTCCAAGAAGAATCTAACGAGGCTAAGATTTGGATTCAGATCCCGTACCAAAACGACTACTTGAAAGTGAAGAACCAGGAATTCCAGTTTCAGATTGAGACAGCTGGGGAAATCATGGTACAGTGATCTAAAAAGTATAGCTCTGAAGTGCAATCTCACATTCTACTTCAAGACTTTCAGGTTTTTGCTATCACATCAGACATAGTTTCTCCTACAGAGACTGTTGTATTGTGGATTGTTTTTAATGTTAAACAATCTAGTAAATCTAGTAAAGTAAATCTTTCAGTGTTTGGTTTGCCCCGTAGTAGTCTCTGAAGTTCCTGTGATATTAACTGTAATGCAGACAAATCTGAGAGCATCGTCTTACCTTTTCTCTGGTAAAATGCACCTGGTTCCAATCGAGGTCAAACTGATTTCCACAGTTTCTCACACAATGATAAATTTTAAGCACTCTCCTGATAATTTAATGGATTCAATCACCAGTTTTGAACCTTATTGTGTAAAACATGTTGTTTCTTTTGAAAACTGTAGTCCCAGTAGAGTCAAAATGGACCAGCGCTACATTACAGGTCATCTGGAATTTAATACTTGTCTTATCTTGTACCAGGACGTGCTTCAACATAAAAAGACTGTTTTACATCAACAATATCAAAAATGTTTTGCAATGACTGAAATGTTCTTTCTTTTCTCTCTGACCACAGATTCAGAACACCTCATCCCAGGACTTCATAAATATCAACATGGGACACCTTAAAAAAGGCTCAAAGTATTATGTCAAAGTGCGGGCGCGAACACTCCCAAAGATTTTTCAGGGCACGTGGAGTGAGTGGAGCGAAACGTTCACTTTCCTTACCCCTGGTAAGAACAATAGTCTAGTCCTGCTGCACGACCTTTTTTAAACACTGATATCAGTAATGATCTGTGTTGTTCTCCTTCCTGAAGAAAACCTCCAGAAGCAGACCAGTGGAGTACAGGTGGAAGTGTACCAAGTCGGAGTGTGTCTGGTCTCTCTGCTGGTGGTGACCTTTAGTATCATCATCCTCTGGAAAAACAAGTATGACGTCTGCTTTCTGTCAGAAAAATCTGTGTAGTGAGTTCCCTTCACTAAGTTTCTTTCCCTTTTTATTCCACAGGATATTTACCTACATGTGGCCAAGCATCCCACATCCTAAACAGACTCTGGTGCAGATCTGCAAGCCAAACAATGTGAGTTATTCTACTGTCAGATAAAAAATAAAAACACTGCAAAGCAACATCAAGTCACGTGTGAGCGACAGGACCAGCTGTAGAAATCACAACACAAAATCTATAGTCACTTAGATGAGATTTCAGGTGGTGGTACCCCTACCAAAGAGCAATTGTAGTCAAAACTGTGGCATCAACATAGTAACATAAACATTCATATTGCTGATACTTTTTTATTGACCAACTTGCTGAGCTATGCTGAGCACATCAGCTTATAAACACAGCTTGTAAAACCTAAAGCATTGCTTTGTTTTTTGATGTGACACCAGGATTTTACAGCACAGTGAGCGGTGCTGACATTGCACTCTTGACCTCTCTGGTACAAAAGATATCAAACAGGCACTACAGGTTCATGAAACTCATTTTGACATGAATCTTTGGAACTTTCAGTTTGACTAATAAGAAACACAAAAATTTGCTGTCTGCAGCAGATATTTAACTAACTATGTGAAATTCTGGTGTGCCTCTGCACAGCCTGTTGGTTTTTGCTGTTTAACATTGTGATGAGTTTTTTTTTAGAGGTGCTAGATCAAGCTACTTTTAACTGTTGCACTGTAGGGCAGTTAGAACCAGTGTATTTACTTGTAATTGTTAAGACAAAGGATATGACAAAGGAGCTTTTGATTGGCTGTAGACAAATATGATGTCATTCTGGTTTTGCAGCCTCTGTTGCTGACCTTCAGACCTGAGGTGCTCAGTGATCTCAAAGTCTACCCGGTGGAGACGACAGCGCGTGAGGAAACAGAGCCTGCGATCAGTCCTGCATCTGCTGCTGCTTACAGCACTCAGTCGAGCGAACCCTGCTCCACCCAGAGCTTAGATTGCAGGAGTACTGCCAGCGCCAGCACCGAGGAGCTGGAGCTCTCTGCCTTGTTGAGCAGGAGCTCGTCTGAAGCCGAGGACAGCCTGTCGAGCTGCAGTCCTTCCCCCATCGACATCCTCCAGCTTGGGGAAAGACCCGAGCAGCCTGAGCAACAATTTGAAGTCAATGACTTTGAGGTGTTTGGAGCAAATCGACAGGAGGAGGCTTACGTCACCATGTCCAGTTTCTATAAGATCAAGTAGGTGATGCAGTGATGAGCTAACAGGATCAGAGACTGTACTTATCAAACTTCAGGATGCTCTAAAGCAAAGAGCTTCCAACTTCACGAGGTCTTCAGAGCAAAGTGAAAGAACAGAAACACAAACATGCTGCCTTTTAGTCCATATGTGCCTATCTACCACTTACATTTCACCTGGATTTCAATGACACTGGACCTCTGTCCAAAGAACGAGACATCTGGCATTCATTACCAAAAGAAAAATCACTGAATGGAGTGCTGAAGTTTGGTTCCCTTTACAGAAATCAAGCTTTTACTGGTGAAGTATCTCATTTGGATTCTCATTTGTGCATAAACCTAAGAGGATAAATTCTTTTAGGTTTTGTCATCTTTTGACATTTATTTTAACTCCATCTTGGAGTTCTGTAGCAAATATACACAAGAATTACTCAGTTTCTGCTATGATGTTTGGTTCAGATGTTCCCATCAGGATGAACAGTGATAACATTTAGTAATTTCACACCATCCTCAGTTCATTATGTTATACATCCATCACTTTGTCACTGCTACACTCTGAGTTTAGCAGAGTTTTTTAAGCGTAGCAGCCTCAACAAGCTGCTAACATGAGTGTAGACTCTTATTCCCCATTGCCACTAACATGGAATGGGTTCTTTTTCTGATTCATGAACATATTTTTGCATCTTTTGCACCAGCATTTTAACCCAAAATAAATCGGCTCATCTTTGTATAGAAGCTGGCTCCCAGCTGGGACTTAAGAAAAAGGTTTTGAAGTGCTAGCCGTGATAGGATTAGTGGGAGTGTCACATTTTACAGGCTGTAAAGCGAGAATAGACAACATGACAACATGAGCAGGCATTTGGTGACAGGGTGAAGAAAAACTCCCTTTTCATAAGAGGAAGCCTCAGCAGAATCAGGCTCATGTGCCGCCATCTGCTGTGACTGGTTGGGGGTGAGGGGAGTCTCCATCATTGACTCGTTTAAAAAAAAAAAAATCACCAACGTGTAAATTTGTCCTCACTTTGGTGTTTCTCTCTCTTCCTGTGTCATTTTCTTGGACAGTCAGCCATCAACAGGCTTGCTAAGAAAAAAAACAGAAAAAGGAAAAAAACGTTTTTGTGCAGTGGAGCTGCTCACAGCTCATATTCAAAGACAGCAAAACACAGCCTGTGGTTAATTTTTGTGACTCATAAACCAAAAAACATTTGAGACAACTAAAGTAACGATGTGTTACACGTTATTCTAACAACATGAACTTAGTTTGTTTCTGCTCCTTTATAATCTGGTTTATTTTAATATGTTTAGTCACTGCTGTTATTTTTAAAGTGATGAATTGGCTGTTATTCTTGTGCTTGTACCAACAGATTTTTTTTTAGCTTTAATCTTTCACTTGAACCCAAAATGTAGCTTTGAGTAGAGCAGGCTGTTGACCTGCAGCTCTGAAATACAGGATTTATTTTATTGCTTTGAGGCCAAGTGTGTTTTCATGTTTTTACTGACACACCTCCACATGTAGTCATTTGTCGTTGGAGGAATCATATATACCTGTGTTTTTGCCTGTTTTACTACATAGCATAGAATAGTGGTTTTCAGATAAAACTACCTTCCAGGCATCCCAGCGTCTAAGTGATCACTTTATCTTTTAACTCAGCATTATGGATCGTGTTGGCTGCCTGGGAGGTGGTGAACAGCTTCAGTTGACAGATGAGAGAGAAATGAAAGTTTATTTGATATTTAAGAGTGTGGCTCATCTAAAGAAACCCTTTAAACCTCCAAAGTACATCTATATTGACCCAGTGTACTACCTAAATTACCAAAACACCCAACTGAATGAGCCTTCATAGCACCTAACTGGTTGCTAGATCAAAGCTCCTACTTTACCCGTCTAAAGGGCCACAAGAAATAAAAAAAATATTACTAGAAGCTCATACTGGAGGCCATTAAAACCACATAAAACATCCCTGATACCTCCTGTGTAACCACGATCCCTGTAAATGAACCTGAGTACGTTCTCAGTGTCCAAAAGGAGCCACTACAATTAACCAAGGAACCACAAAGAGACCTATAGAGAAGAACCACCTAAACAATCTGTGGAACATTGTTATTGGTTAAAAGGACCTGTAAGATCTCTACAACCTAAACCTTGAGTCACATGACCACAACCTGAAGAACTCTTGGGACCTGCTTTTTATTCTCCAGGTGTTGTAGAAATGAATTTAATTAAACTTCAGCTTATGGATTTACTCATAAGTGCTCCATCTCACAAAAACTAGTCTGGTATAAGAAGACCTGTATATCAGATTTTTCAATTTTTCACCATCTGTATTTTCTTTTTTTCTCATTCCTGAACCAAAAAAATCGAACAACACCAGTGAGGTCATTTAAAGCTGCTTGTATCTAAACTCATCTGCACTTAAACTCTTTGGGAACTGAAACTCATGCTGCAGCGTTCACCATGCATATCAAACAGGATCACATGTAAAGCCTCCTAAAGCTCATCTGAATCATAGTACAGCACTTAAAGCTTTGGGGTTACTTAGACGTTACCATGTTTTTGAAGGAAAAGCTAATTTGCTTTAATTTACAGTTAAAGTGAACATAAATAATAACTAACTGAATCATTAAACAAAGTTTTTTATTGGAATATCTACATCAGAGGCAAGCAGTGCAGGTTTATCACATTAAAAGGCTGACTCATTGTTGGAAAAACCATCCAATCATGTTAGTAAAGGTGCTGTACTAATTAAGTAGTTACACACTGGCAATCTCCTCACATCCTCAGGCCACTAGGGAAAAATGTGCATATTCACTTGTTTGGCAAGTGGTTGCTAGCTGTTGCTGGGTGAAATCAATTGCATGGTTGCACTATGTCATTGCTTTGGTCACTAGCAGGCTGCTACGGTCGCCTGCAGTTTGCATGGAAGACACCGACTTGTCTGCAAACACTCTCCAACTGCTTTCTGAGTGGAAATGAAAATGAAGTCTGACACAAACTGCAAATGGAGAATGTTTGAATTCAGAGTAAAAGTTGTGCCTCAATCAACACGATTCAAAAGGCAAAACTTTTATTTTGAAGGGAAACTTGCTCTGTTTCCAGCTTGTGTCTGACTTTTTTACAGTTTTACTTCTACTCGGCAAGTAGTTAGTAAATGTTTGCAGAGAAGTCGATAATCAATAATCTGCAAGTGACCAAAGCCACAGTCACAATCAGCAACCTTCAGCAGCTGCTCACCAACCGGGCAGGAAATACACATTTTTCCAGAGCAGCTGCTGGTTGACAGTGAGTAACTCACTGGTCTCTAGGCCTGTATGACTGTGGCTTTAGTTTCACAGCAACTGCCAGCAACCAACAGCAACCACTTGCCAGCCGGCTGGGGAATACACCTTTTTCTCCTAGCAACCTGTGGTTGCCGGGGGCCTGCCAGCAGTGCTCTCTTGAGAGTAATACACACCAGTGTTATTTTGTTTGTTTTCTTCTTGTGGCTGCAAGGCATCACCTTCATTTCTTAGAACACGAACACAGCCTGAACACATTCTTCTTTTGGCCATTTTAAAGCTTCACATCTACACAGAAATGCTCCAGAGATGCAACTAGCCAGATTTAGTACATCTATAATCGGTATAGCAGTTTTTAGGTGTGCCATCGTGGTGGGAAAAGGTTTTTCTAATAATCAATAAGCCTCTTAATATTATAAAACTCCTTTAGAGAACATCATGTGCCATTAGAACATAGATGATTGCTTAAAATGGGCCTCTTTACACTTACATAGATATTCCATAAAAAGAATGATTAGTTAGGTAGAAATTACATAATTAATCAGTATTTCTACTTTAACATCCATTTATGACTCTCTCAATCAGCTTTTCTTCCTGAAAACATGACGTTTCAAAGTGATCTCCAACTTCTGAGCAGTCGTGTACGTCATGTCCATGCACGCTCAGCTGTCTGTAGGCGGGTTGTGGATGCGTTGCTGTAGCAACTGTTTCTGTTTGTTGTCATGGAGATGCTAAACCCAATGCTGCTGCTTCAATATCTGACACAACCGACCTCACAATGGCTGAAACAAAAACAGGAATGTACGCTTTATACTCAGAAACAAGAAGTCTGTAATCTGTACTAAATACAACGTACATACTTTATGGAAATGTCTAAATGTACTCGTGTTGATGTAACGTGGAATTGTTTTTATTTAATCACAATGCATATCAGTGTATATAGTAATAAAGTGGAAAATGAAATCCTGCTGTTTCCCTGTGATGTAATTAGTAATGAAAAATGTGCACACGATACAAAAATGATAAAAGTCAGACCAATCTGTGTAACTGCATTTATTTAGAATATGACTTCTAACTGAAAATATGACAGAATTCAGGCTGCAGAATTGATCAGACACATCATTATGATCATTTAAAACAAATTCTGTTTGTCGGAAATCCATGACGTGCTTAGATTCTGGAGTTTTAATGTGATTCAGAGCTTCCAAGCGTTTTTCATCATTAGTATAAAGTAGACGTCGCTGTCGATGGAGGCGCTGACGCCACTGTAATAGTTCATAAACTCATCATGGGTTACCTGTCAAGTACAAGAAACCTGCTTTAATGACAGCTTAAATACATAGAGATCAAACACGACAGTACTTCAAAGTGTTACTATGAAGACAAACAGCAGAGATGAAGAGGAAGGAGCCAACTTTATTCATTGGTTAGATCAGAATGAAACAGCGGCCCGTTTCTTCTTGTGTGGCTTTAAAGTTTAAAAGGAAAATTTAAAAAAACTAGAAAAAAAATTGCATTTCCTGCGAAAATGCTGTGTGGATGCCTTAACGCTGAAGATGTCTGCTGAAAAAAGCTGAAAAAGATAAAAATAAGTTGCAAAAAGTTGCATGGCAGTGAAGAAACTGAAAATTCTGCTATAAATAAGGTGCAGAAGCAGAAATTTTAGCTGAAAAGTGGTGAAAAGCAAAAAATTCTAATGAAAATGAGTAAAGAAGCTGAAATTTGTACTGAAAAGAAACGGCCACGAGCAGGATTCGAACCTGGCCCTGATCTCATGGCGGCTACTCATCTCACTGAGCCAAACTCTTTCTCGCAAAAAAAGAGACTGACAACTCTTCTGAAATTAGCAGAAGTTGTTGATAATTGTGCTGATAAGGGATGAAAAGGCTTAAAATTCTGCAGAAAAGAAGTGAATCAGCAGAATTTCTGCTGAAAATAGGTAAAGAAGAAGAAAATTCTGCTAAAATGAGGTGAATCAGCAGAATTTCTGCTGAAAAGAGGTAAAGAAGAAGAAAATTCTGCTAAAAAGAGGTGAATCAGCAGAATTTCTGCTGAAAAGAGGTAAAGATGAACATTGCACTGAAAAGAGGTGAATCAGCAGAATTTCTACTGAAAAGAGGTTTTTGCTGAAAACAGCTGAAAGAGCTGGAATTTGTGCTGAAAATGGGTGAAGAAGCTAAAATCTGTGTTGAAAAGAGTTAAAAAAGTTCAACTGTGAACTGAAAATATTGTTGCCACAAGCGGAATTTGAACCCGGGCCTCCCGCTCTGAGAACGGCTGCTCATCTCACTGAGCTAAAACACAGCTCAACCTGGCAAGCCAAATCAGTGACTACATTGAAAATGTGTTCCATTCATTTCAATGGTCAAAAGTCTTAGCACACATTAGCAGAAAAAGCAGAATTTTGTTTATAGCAGAAATAGCAGAAGTTTGAACATAGTTCTTATACTAAAACATAGTCTTTCTTCTAAATCATAATATTTGAACCAATTGATATTATTTCTGCCAAATCACAGTATTTCTGGTAAATCACAGTGTTTGTGCCAAATGACAGTATTTGTACCAAATCATAGCATTTGTGACAAATCATAGTATTTAGCTAAATCTGTGCTAAAACATAGTATTTCTGCTAAAACTTAGTATTTATACTAAATAATATTTTTTCTTCCAAATTAGAGCATTTGTGCTGAAACATAGAAAATTCTGCCAAATCATAGTATTTGAGCCAAATCATACAATTTGTGCAAAAACATTATTTATGATTTAGCAGAAACACTGGGACTTGGTAGAAATACTATGATTTACATGAAATACTTTGACTTAGGAGAAATACTATAATCAAGCAAAAAGCACTACAGCATAGCAGAAATTCTATCATTGAGCAAAATTACTAGGATTTCGCAGACACTATGATTTAGCAGAGATAATATGATTTGGCAGAAATACTAAACTTTGGCACAAATACTATAATTGACTACAAGTACTATAAGATAACAGAAATACTATGATTTAGCAGAAATACAGTGTTTTTGCAGAAACACTGTAATCTCGCTCAAATTCTATGAAATAGCAGTAATACTATGATTTGGCAGAAATATTACATTTTAGCACAAATACTATGACAAAGCAGAAATACTATGACTTAGTAGTAATAAAATAACATTACAGTTATACTTTGATTTTCCAGACATACTATGTTTTTGCACAAATACTATGATTTGGCACAAATGCTATGATTTAGCAGAAATACTATGATTGGGTACAAATACTGTGATTTGGCAATAATACTGCGTTTTAGCACAACTACTGAGATTTGATTGAAATACTATGATTTAGAGAAATACTATGACTTAGTACAAATACGATGCTTTGGCACAAATACCATGATTTGGTTCGAATACTATGATTTGAAACAAATACTATGATTTGGCAGAAATACTATGCCTTAGTAGTAATACTATAACTTAATAGATATACGATGGTTGTGCACACATTCTATGTTTTTACACAAATACTATAATATGTCAGAAACACTATGTTTTAGCACAAATACCATGATTTGGTATAAATACTATGATTTGACAGATATACTATATTCAGCACATATACTACAACATAACAGAAATTCCACGACTTAGTACTAGTACTATAACATAACAGAAATATTATGATTTGCTACAAGTACTATGATTTAGTACAAATACTACGAATTGGCAGAAATACTATGTTTCAGCAAAAATACTATGATTTGGCTGAAATACTATGCCTTAGTAGTAATACTATAACATAACAGAAATATTATGATTTGGCACAAGTACTATGATTTAGTACGAATTGGCAGAAATACTGTGACTTACTTGTAATACTACAACATAACAGATATACTGTGATTTTGCAGACATAGTATGTTTTTGCACATATACTACGAAATTGCAGTAATACTATGATTTTTAAGGAATACTATGATTTGGCAGAAATATTATGCCTTAGTAGTAATAGTATAACATAACAGATATACTATGATTTTGCAGAAATTCTATGTTCTTGCACAAATACCACAATATGGCAGAAATACTATGTTTTAGCACAAATACTATGATTTGGTAAAAATACTATGATTTGGCACATATACTATACTCAGCAGATACACTATGACATAACAGAAATTCTATGACTTAGTAGTAATACTATAACATAACAGAAATAGTAAGTGGGCACAAATACTATAATTTGGCAGAAATACTATGATTGGGTACAAATACTATGATTCAGCCGAAATACTGCATTTTAGCACAAGTTTTGAGATTTTATTGAAATACTATGATTTAGAAGAAATAGAAAGTAGTATGGAATTAGCAGAAAGAGCATAACAGTTCAGAGTTTGAACTGAGAAAATCGGCTGAAAACTGAGGAAGTAGTTAAGTGCCGAAAAACGTACGGATGCAACTTGAAGATGAAGAAAAGATAAAGAACTAGAAAAATTTGCATTTCCTGCGAAAATGCAGTGTGGATGCCTTAACGCTGAAGATGTCTGCTGAAAAAAGCTGAAAAAGTTGAAAAGTTGCAAAAAGTTGTATGGCGGTGAAGAAACTGAAAATTCTGCTGAAAACAGGTGAAGAAGCAGAAATCTTTTGCTGAAAAGTGGTGAAAAGCAAAAAATCCTACTGAAAGGGGTAAAGACGGAGAAATTTTTGCTGAAAAAAAAAGGCTGCCGTGAACAGGATTCGAACCTGAACCTCCTGGTCTCAAGGCGGCTACTCATCTCACTGAGCCAAACTCATTCTCACAAAGAAGAGGTGGAGAGACTGACAATTCTGCTGAAATGAGCAGAAGTAGCTGAGAATTGTGCTGATAAGAGGTGAAAAGGCTGAAAACTTAAAAAGCAGAATTTCTGCTGAAAAGAGGTAAAGAAGCAGAAAGTTGCGCTGAAAAGAGATGAATCAGCAGAATTTCTGCTCAAAAGAGTTTTTTCTGAAAACAGCTGAGATTTGTGCTAATAAGAGGTGAAAAGGCTGAAAATTTTGCAGAAGATCTGAATAAGCAGTATTCTCTCAATAAAGAGAAACAGGAACTCAATAGTGTGGATGCCTTTGAGGGCATCCACACAATGAGGTGCCTCACCTGATTGACATCCATCCATCCACTCTTTCATCCAATCATCCATACAGTTTAATCTATTTTTTTCTTGTTTAAAATTGGAAAAACAAAGTAACAAAATAGGCCCATTTTGATTTGCACAAAAAATTATTGAAAAAACAAAAAACTCAAATCAAAATAAGGCAATAATCTCGAGGTGTTCTAATGTGTATAAAAAAAATTAATTAAAGCAAAGTATGGGGGTAACATTTCTAATAGTTATGAAATTCCGTAAAAACTGTAAACACATTAAATTGCAGTTAGATGGCTCTTTAGACAGAGGTCATCTGAATCTAACTGTAAATGGAAATGCATTGCCAACTGTAAAAAGACAGGTTTATGGATAGATATGAAGTCATTTATTAAATAAAGAGAGGACGTGTAACATGGTAGACTAATGTGCCTGTGTTAATTCAGCTCCATATTATTGTGTGAAGTTGCACTGGGTTGGGAGTGGTGGTGTGTGTGTGTGTGTGTGTGTGTCACATTTTTGGTGAGCCAATGGCTGGAATGGGGTTGGACTAATTAGAGGCAGGTGTACTTGATTGCACTGATACACTGGTCTACTTATAGCCCACACTACAAACATTGCTGTGTCGTTTTGTCTCTCTGTGCAGGCCAGGGCCTATTATATGCCACAGCCTAAAGGCAGCAGAGTTGCAGAGGCTGGAGTGACCACTGGCTATATGCTTGCAGGGTGGTGGGTCTCAGAGGAAAACTTCTAACCCTGTTAAAGGCAACATGTGGAGTGCAACTGGCAGTGTGGCATAGCTGGCTCTGGCCTTGGGATTGTGTGTTTTTATTTGATTCATAAATGGGACACTGGACTGTTTTATCCTTTCTCTTGATTTTTTTGCCAATAAATTATCTTTTAGAATTTTATTGACTGTCATCTTTTTGCCCACGACTGAGACGGTTGGTCAGACCTAGAATCTTTCTTTGGGTGTGTTACAGACATGTTACTTGGGGTATACTTAACTTTTAAAAGATGTTTAATTTTTCATCACCTTATTTTCCACATTTTCCAACATGTGCATGATATTATGGTGTCAGATGCTCCTGCTAAAGTTTAAAATATAAAGGTAATGATATGTAAAAATACTCCCTATGAGCCAAAAGATCTTTGTAAACATCACAGCTCATGAGCACTGAGTGCTCAACCAAGGCAGACTTCACAAATCATCCAATCAGAAGAAAGCTGATTTAAAAGTAGGAGGAGATAAAGCAGCTTGTTTCAAACAGAAGTTGAACTGCAGGCTGCATTAAGGCGCAGTATAAGATAAAGAAGGATGATTTTGAAGTGTGAATCATGCAGAGCTGCTCTGGGAGAGTGCAAGAATAAAAATGTGGAGCAGGAAATGATGAGAACTGATCACCTCTGCGCGAGTTTCATATCTGCATGGAAACAGCACGGCTGTGTTTGTTTACACAGCAGTTTGTTTACATCCAGAAAGTGAAAGAGAAAAAGCTGATTGGTTAGGTTGAACCACAGTAAGAAGCCAGAGTGAAGCAGCCTGCAGTGCGTGGACTAACACGCTAAATGAACGATTTCACTGCTGAGTTTGTATGTTGTCTGGTTCTTTGAGTCCATCTCATTGGAACACATTTACAAGTAAAACCATACAACATACCCTGCAGAACATTACCAGATTCCCCAGTGAGGAAATTTAATCACAGCTTTTCTACAATGGAAAACACCTCAAAATGGAAATACTCGCTGCCCTCCTACCACCACCCAAACACCATGGAGCTCGATTACCAGAACGGCGCTAATTCAGAGTTTCCAGGCATTTCTCATCATCACAATAAAGTAGACGTCTGTATCGATGGAGGCGCTCACACCAGCGTAATAATTCATAAACTCCTCCTGGGTCACCTTCAGAGAGGAGCATAAAGCTTCATCAACGCTGAGGAAAGTTTCACACCTAAAGTCTGTTTCAGTGTAGGAGCTACTGGTCTGTGGGCCACAGTCACTGACCTCCACCCACACAGACACCGCCTGTCTGGCATTCCTGTCAGAAGCTCGTTACCTTTCCGTCTTTGTCATACGGAGAGTCAAAGCTATCCAGGAATGTCCTGAAGACCTGGTCCTCCGTCCACTCTCCGTTCTGGTACTTGGGGTGGTACTTGGCATTGTAAACACCCCGCAGGTCTTCGATGGTGATCACCCCGTCACCCGTTTTATCCAGCTTCCGAAACGCCTGCATTACCACCTCCTTCCGGGCCTTGGACATTGGCGGCTGCAGTTAACAGAAGGGGAAGTTAAAGGAGTGAAGATTCAGTTCAGTCCAGCTTATGACACATCATTCAGTAGTTTGAAACAGACGATCGCTGACTGTAGATTAAAACATCCATGCCATTAAGGGGCCTTCACAACTATTTTTTATTCAGAGCAGCTGTCTACCTTGAAATACGAGCATTGAAACCACAGTTGTTAAAAACGTATGGAAGGAGGACTTTGAGGGTATTTTTTAGTTCTGGCTGACTGATAGGAGGCCATCTCATCTCATGCTCTCATCGTTGGTCTGATTTACCCTGAGAGTGGCAAGGAACTCGTCAAAGTCGATGGTCCCGCTGCCGTCACGGTCAAATTGCTGAAACAGAGCTGTGGCCTCGTCCTTCTCCATCAGCACCCCGTAGTCATTTAACCCCTTCATGAACTCCTTGAAGTCCAGCGAGCGGTTGTTGTTGTCGTCCATCACTCTGAAGGTCCTGACAAACAAAATCAGCGAATCAGACAGCAGCATTTCAGTTTTATACCATTGAAAAGTAAAACTTTATTTTAAAAAAAACTATAACTGTCTATATGTCAGTAAAGTAAAGAAGTAGTAAACTGTATTTTTAGTCCTGAGTCCCCTGATATTTGAGCTGCTTCAGAACAGACAGTTTCACTTCTGTCTTTACCGCTTTCATGTAGCTTTAGAAAAAAGAAACATTGTTTCCTTTAGTCAGCGCTGGATGAAGGATTCAGATTCTGATGTGTGAAGTATGAATACTGTCATTACTGTGTCTGCAGCTCACCAACTGATCTTATGAACTTTAACAGACTGTTTGTGTTTTTAAATCATCATCCAGTTGTAGAGCAGCAGAGTATGCAGCAGCTCAAACTGAAAGTACTCCAGTACTGCAGTGCTGGGAGTAAATGTGCGTATTACAGGACCTGAGGTTACTGCAGAGTGTACAGCTGAACATCAGCGGAGTAAAAACCACAAGAAGAGCAACAACACGACGAAGACAAACACAACAACATCCTGCAGCCGTGCCGACTCAGCGATGATCTGACAGGAAAACCTCAGCGTAAACATCGATGTGAGTGCTTCATTACTCTCATCTGACCCCGAAACCCGCCGCCGCTGCATTAAAGGGACAAATCACAGCCGGCAGAGGACCTACACTCCACGACATTTACTCCACTGCATTAAAGAATAACTGAGAATGTCTGCCTGAGTCATGAACTGATCTGAGGGAAGGGCCCAGAACAGACAACTGCAGATGGAAGTGACAAGCTTTGGTTGACTATAGAGGTCCCTATAGTTTCTGATCATGGAGAAAAGAGACCTGCGAAGGACTCTAAAGCAGTCTGAAATTAAAAACACAGATTTTTTTTACTTCTAAAGAGAATAAAAAATCTTTTTTAAGGGTCCAGGGATTTTACATTAGGGGGGCTAACACAACAGAAGAATTAGCAGCTTCGCAGCAGGTTCTCATGTTTGTAGAAGCTGACATTTGTTGTTCAGTTTGATAAAATGGAAAAAGGAACGAGTGACTGGAGTCTATTTTTCAGTGTTATGATGAAGCTCGGGTATCTTTACGTGTTTGCGAACTTTTAATAATTTTGATTCTGTTTCTTAACTCAGATTTTTTATGTTGGTACTACCAACCTCTGTATATTTTATATATTTATTTTATTTTTACTCTATTTAATTTGTAAAATATGTGCACACACACACGCACACATATATACACACACGTAAACATACATATTTAGTATACACATTCAGTAATATGCATACACTCTTATATTGTACATATATTTATTCATATAATTCTCAGATTTAGCCATTCTTATATTTGCTTGTTCTCATGTTATTGTACTTTGCACACCTCTGTTGCTTGTGAAGCTCGCACACAAGAATTTCACTCACATGTACTGTACCAGTGTACCTGCACATGTGATGTGACAATAAAAGTGATTTGATTTGACATCTTTATAAACACAGAATTTCCTTCTTTTTTTTCCTTCTTCTTTTTCTTCTGGATTGGGATGTTGGATGTGTGAGCACACGTGGGAAGTGGTGGAGCTCACCTGCCCAAACCTTTGATCCCAGACGAGCCTCGAGTCAGACACTGCAGCCGGAGTCTCTCTATGGGGTCTGAACACTCGGACAGCTGGCGCTTGGCGTTCATCGCCATCTCTCTGTCGTGTCTCGATGTGCCCGCCATCCTTGACATAACACAGACCAATCAGGTTTCACTCTGACAGCTGATCTATACCTTAACTCAGCCTACAGTGTACTGTGTGTGTCTGTCTGACCTCAGCCAGATAAAATATGAAATGTTATGTTAAAAAAATTTTTTAAATGTCACTTCCTGGAGGTGTGACAGATATCTCCTAAATCATATTTAGACAAAGCGTCATCCGTTGAACCGCCATGATCAGCCAACCAGGACGCTCCAGAAAACCCCATCCATGGATGTTTTTCTATCCCTGTGATTATCTTCACTGTTGTGTGCAGGACCAGACTTTAGGTTGAGGCCACAACCACACCTGACCCCTTATTAGCTCTGTCTACAGGCCCAGGTGTGTTTGGACATGAGGGCTGTGGTCAGATAGTCTGTTTTGATAACTGTTTCTTCATTTCTTTCTTATTTCTATGAAGATCATGTCACGGAACATTGAACATTGAGATCGATATTGTGGGACTCTTTCTTATTAATTCTTATTGATTATTATCCATCCTGTGTTTTGGTTTTAGTTGGTCGTTTAGAGTTTTTAGTTCATTACGTTTGAGTTTTTCTGTATTTTACTTTTTTCCTGTGTTTCTCTCTGAACTGTTTGATTAGTCTGAACTGAGAACCTGCGAGCAGCAGGATGGGTTAAAAACTCTTCAGTCTGGATTTTTGTTGAGTCTGCATTATAAGCATTATTTCCTTTGTTTTATTTACTGTGATTTATCTTTACTGTAGAAGAGTGACATGGTTACATTAATTATGATATTTTAAAAATAAATATCAATATTATCAATAATGCACAAATATTAAATATTTAAATAATGCAAACAATTTTGTAATCTTTCTTTTTACACGTTCACCGACTCTGTGAACCTATTTATTTCGCTATTTTACTAAAACATCAAAGAAATTAAAATAAACTGTGAAAGCCCTCTGTATTATTTTATTGTTTTGGCTTTTAAATGAAGTTTCATTCAGCTCTACTTTCATTTATTAACTGATTAGATTTCATGTAAATACATTTAAATCTATTTCATTTTTCTGTTCTAATTTATCTGCTTTATTCAGCATTTGTTTTGTTTTATTCATTTTTGTTGCCTTTGATCCTTTTGTTCTTATATTTTAATGTTATATTCAAGTTACTTGTACTGTTTTATTATTTCTTTTGTTTTTTCATATTACATTGTCTTGCTGTCAGTCATCTGAAGACTATTTTAAATTCGCTCACATGTATGAGAGATGTTAAAAAAGAGAGGCTCACAGAGTTTGTGTCTAAACTGATCCAGATATTTATAACAGCTTGAAGTCTTAAAAAAACAACAACTGATCCACAGCTCGCACATCTTCTTACTCTGTAATGTTGCTGTCAATTTCTTGATATTTATTTATAATTTGTCAACCCTGAATGTTTTACTTGGTGACTTGTATAAATTGTGTTTTTCCTCACATCTTAACATATTGTATTGATAAATAGTCTAGTTTGTTTTTGTCAATGCTACTGTACCGGAGCAACTGTAACCCAGATAATTTCCCTAGGTATTAATAAAATATTCTGATTCTAAAAGACAAACAGCTCCACCTGCTGGAGGCTGGAAGCACCTGCAGGCGGAACATTAAAAATTAAAGAAGGAAAAGTTTTAATTTCATTCCAAGAAAGAAGTTAAAAAGGAGAGAGCAGGCCCAATATCAGCAGCAGTTTGTAATGAAGCAAAATATTTATTTATTTACGAAATTATGGTTAAAATAAAAACTGAAGTAGAAGTATTTCAGATTTGAAGTACATTATATCACAGTACCACACGGAATATTTCTATTTTATTCTACAAATAAAGTTTGTACAGTGAAATATTTCAGATTTCCTTCATCTTTCTGACAACTGCAGCTACTTTCAGCAAAATAACCACATGCGTTAAACAAACGCAGACAGCAGGATCGTTTTCCTGCTCTGTGGTCACACTAAATCATTTGAATGTTAAATGAAGCTTTAGCCTCTGTCACCTTACTGCTTTGCCTCCACTAGATAACCTCATTATATTATATTATATATATCTGTGTGTGTGTGTGTGTGGAGTGTATGGTAACATAAATGTGTGTATTTATTGTGTCGGGCCTGTGAAAACAGTAGCTGCTCTTCATACACAGACATACAAATCAACAGCCGATGCTCCAGCTGTTAGTTTGAGGCTCTTACTGTTGGGTCTGCTCCCTGCTTTTATTTTTAAATCTCCACACTTCCTGCTGATTCTTGTTCATCCTCAAAGGTTCTGATTTCCAAAAGCGAGAAAATGGAAGCGTAATGGAGGATCTGAAGGTGTGTTACCTGTCCTGCTGTGTGTCCGCTGTCTGTAGCTTAGTGAGGATGAAGAGGTAAACACGAAGCCCAAGAGGAGGAGGATCAGTGTAAGCACAGAGAGGAGTCCGACTGAGGAGTTTTAACACTTTAACCTTTAGATTCTTTCTCCCAGTCTGCCCCTCCCCAAACGATACTCCGTTACCATGGAGACTTGCTGACCCATTCTGCGTTGTGATTGGCTCTCCCATGCTCAGTGGGAGGAGTTCCGGTGTTTCTCAGTGAGTAACCGGAGGTATATGTTTAGTTCAACAGAGACTAAATTTATGGCGTTAATATCCGGTAAACTGAAGTGATAGTGATAGTATTTTTTTAATTAGGTCTTTTCCTTCTTCCACAAACATATTAATAAAAATGTAGAAAGATGTAGAAATATATATTAGAATATATATTTTAAAATATACAGTACTGTGCAAATGTTTTAGGCAGGTGTGAAAAAATGCTGTAAACAAAGAATGCTTTCAGAAATATAATTGATTGTCTATTGGCCCCAAATTAATTCTGCAGCAGAGCAATGACCCCAAACATACAACCAAATGCATTAAGAACTATCTTCATCACAAAGAAGAACAAGAAATGCTGGCCCCCACAGAGTCCTGATCTCAACATCATTAAGTGTGTCTGGGATTACATGCAGACACAGAAGGATGGGAGGAAGCCTACATCCGCAGAAGATCTGTGGTTAGTTATCCAACATGTTTGTGTGATCCACACAAATATGTGGTCACAATTTTGAGTTAAGTGGCGTGATATATGGAGATTATTATACATGTTTTATGTTGCTGGTTTATTGGTGTAATTTAAATCTGCAACGTCATGTAAGTTCTCTGTTGCCAGGAGAGTGTATAACACTTTGGACAGTAGGGGGCAGCAGCGTGCTTTGTGAACTGAGTGGGGTGCATAGCTGCCGTAAGCTTGCATTCTGGCAAGACGAAAGGCAGCGTGTCTCCTGTGTTAACATTCTCTCCTGTGTTACAGGTAAGTATGGTGTTTAAAAACACAAACAAATACACAGCTGGACACTGTTTAGTGATTGTAAATGTGATTCTTTTTACTGAATAGAGTTTTAATGAGTCACTCACCAAAGTGAATCAGGTTTTTGAGCTACTTCACAAGCGCATGGCACAACATAGAAGAGCCACCTCCACAGGACAAGACTCAGCAGTCCATCTGCATCTTAAGGATAAAGGTCACTCTTTCGAGGATGCCAATGTTCACATTTTGGACAGAGAGGACAGATGGTTTGAAAGAGGAGTGAAAGGAGCCATTTATGTCCACTGTGAGCGACCATCTTTGAACAGAGGCGGTGGTTTACGACACCAACTGTCTGCCATCTATAATCCAGTTTTGAGTTCCCTCCCCTGGCTGATTGGGACCCACACCCAGTTTCACACCTTGGCTCAGGCAATTAGAGGATCATCAGGGGGTCCTTTTGTCCCTCTGTGGGGGGAAACTCCCACTAGGTTTAAATCTGGGTCTCTTCACCATTTGACCTTAGAACTGAAGAAGCTTCTCGGATGAGAGGTGAAACGTCTTCAAGCAACTTAAAGAAGTCCAGACGCTTTTCTTTGCAAGCTCCTTTGACTACGATGACCTGGATGACTGAGAACCTTCACAGACAACAAAGTGCATGCACTTGCTGTTCTGTTGCGCTAACATGGTAATAGTAATATTACCATGTTAGCGCAACCAGTAATATTTTGAGATCACTGCTGAGTCTCTGAATGTATGTTATAATGCATATAGCACCATGTTAGCATGTATAATATTTAGATATGATCTGCTGCTACAATGCTGGCACTAAAGGTCAATTACAGTGGCTTGCAGAAGTATTCGGCCCCCTTGAACTTTTCCACATTTTGTCACATTACAGCCACAACCATGAATCAATTTTATTGGAATTCCATGTGAAAGACCAACACAAAGTGGTGTACACGTGAGAAGTGGAACGAAAATCATACATGATTCCAAACATTTTTTACAAACAAATAACTAAAAAGTGGGGTGTGCGTAATTATTCAGCCCCCTTTGGTCTGAGTGCAGTCAGTTGCCCATAGACATTGCCTGATGAGTGCTAATGACTAAATAGAGTGCAACTGTGTGTAATCTAATGTCAGTATAAATACAGCTGCTCTGTGACGTCCTCAGAAGTTGTCTAAGAGAATATTGGGAGCAACAACACCATGAAGTCCAAAGAACACACCAGACAGGTCAGGGATAAAGTTATTGAGAAATTTAAAGCAGGCTTAGGCTACAAAAAGATTTCCCAAGCCTTGAACATCCCACAGAGCACTGTTCATGCGATCATTCAGAAATGGAAGGAGTATGGCACAACTGTAAACCTACCAAGACAAGGCCGTCCACCTAAACTCACAGGCCGAACAAGAAGAGCGCTGATCAGAAATGCAGCCAAGAGGCCCATGGTGACACTGGACGAGCTGCAGAGATCTACAGCTCAGGTGGGGGAATCTGTCCATAGGGCAGTGGTTCCCAAACTTTTTTTGCTGGGCCTCCCTTTGTTTTACAAGAAAAATGTTCGCGCCCCCCGCGCACACGCACACGCACGCACACATCCTTCAATCACACACACCCATATTTTGCTTCATTGCGGTTTATTTCACACCTCAAACATTTAGTAAACAATTAAGCAAATACAAGTAATCTGCAATAAATTACAGGTAGAAAGGAAATAAACTAACTCTTTTATGCTATGTCCGCACCTACATGGGTATTTTTGAAAACGCAGCTGTTTCGTCCACACGTAAACGGCGTTTAGAATCACCGAAAACGGAGATTTTTTAAAACTCCTTTTTTGCGTTTACGTGTGGACGAGGAATACAGAGTTCGTCACGCAACGTTAAAGGTATGTGCCTTTTTTTTACGTCACACTGTGTGCCACGTTATTGTTTACATGAGATGAATTGCAGAATGGCAGATAGAGACAAAATACTGTTAATCTGACTATCTGCAGGTTTTACACGCTTACATACACACGCAGTTAATGTCCCTCTATTTAGAATGGCAGAGGCGTCACGGTGTAATTGTTTTACGTGTAGTTGTTTTTTTTCCTGTGTAATAATATTCAACATTTCTATCAATACATTTTTCAAAAAATCCCTCTCTGTGCAAAATGGGTTTAAAAACATAAACAGTTGTGGAATACTGTTTGTCTGTGATTTGAACCGGGGGAACAAATCGTGGCAGGATCAGCCTGATATTATTTGTATCCCACTGTAACTTTACTGTATAAAGAGCTAACATCTCCAAAATGTCAGGAGTAGTTAGTCATTACAAGAAGTGTGCGTGAACTAAAAATCAAGAATGTGGGATACTGTTTGTCCGTGATTTGAAGAGCCCAGCGCTGCTCCCGACGAAGGGAAAACCAATTCTGCAGGGGAGACCTACCTTGGCACTTGTGCAGGTAAAGCCAAAGGGAAGACATGCTTCACCATATTTTCTAGTCTTTGGCTTAAAATGAAGTTGGTTTGGAAACATATTCAGCTTCATCTCCTGCTTTGCGTTTCTGTAGGCGCCCCATGCTAGCAGCACTCTGAACTCACCATGCCCACTGTCAAATATGGTGGTGGCAGCATCATGCTCTGGGGTGCTTCTCTTCAGCAGGGACAGGGAAGCTGGTCAGAGTTGATGGGAAGGTGGAGGGAGCCAAATACAGGGCAATCTTGGAAGAAAACCTGTCTGCAAAAGACTTGAGACTGGGGCGGAGGTTCACCTTCCAGCAGGACAACGACCCTAAACATAAAGCCAGGGCAACAATGGAATGGTTTAAAACAAAACATATCCATGTGTTAGAATGGCCCAGTCAAAGTCCAGATCTAAATCCAATCGAGAATCTGTGGCAAGATCTGAAAACTGCTGTTGACAAATGCTGTCCATCTAATCTGACTGAGCTGGAGCTGTTTTGCAAAGAAGAATGGGCGAGGATTTCAGTCTCCAGATGTGCAAAGCTGGTAGAGACATACCCTAAAAGACTGGCAGCTGTAATTGCAGCAAAAGGTGGTTCTACAAAGTATTGACTCAGGGGGCTGAATAATTACGCACACCCCACTTTTCAGTTATTTATTTGTAAAAAATGTTTGGAATCATGTATGATTTTTGTTCCACTTCTCACGTGTACACCACTTTGTGTTGGTCTTTCACATGGAATTCTAATAAAATTGATTCATGGTTGTGGCTGTAATGTGACAAAATGTGGAAAAGTTCAAATACTTTTGCAAGCCACTGTAAATGCATTAACATGCAAGATCTCCTGCCTGAAGTGCGGGTGTGAGCAAATTTATTAGACCACCCGTCATAAATGCATGAAAATACTAATATTTTAGAAACATGCCAAAAGCTTTTTAACACAATAATTGTTGTTTTTTATTAGGCAATTGACAAACTGAATTAATGTTTCTATACCCAAAATTAAGCCGGCACACTGAGAAATCAGAAATCAATCAAGTAAGCAAGTAAATAACTCTAAATTGGCATCTTAATAAAGATAATAATAATAACTGAGTTCAGTTTTATTTTATTATATTTATATATCACCAAATCACAACAGCAATTGCCTCAAGGCACAATAATATGCTTGACTATTTTTCCGACTATTTTGTAAAAAAGTAAAATAAAAAAAATTGTGGATAAAACATCAATAATATTTTTGCAGTAAAAATATTATTTTATTTAAATAGCCTGCATATACTGCTCAGTTAACCATTACAGAAAACCCAAAAAGGATTCCTTTAATTACCAACACTGTCAATATTTGGGATAAAACTTTCATTGAGGAGCGGACAAATACATTTGCTAAGAACTGTTTACCAATCAAAACAAGACACTCTTCAGCCCAATTAGCTTAAAATCTAAAGTGATACATGTTGTTTTTTACTATGTCAAAAAACAATTAAGCTAGTTATCGTGATTTCATGATTTCAGAACACTTAACCCCTTTGAAGCAAATATGTGATTTGTCATATTGGCCATGAGAGATGTCCAAGCGCTATTGTCCATAAACGGGGGGAATGGTGTGTATGATTGTGGAAATCAGTGTATTCAGAAAATGGGGACAGAGCGTCGTCTTTGATAGCTTCCTACCCAACCAGTGAAAGCTTCAATGCAGAATGATTCCTGCTCCTAGCCGTTCATTGGCTCGCCATCCTTTTCCATACCCCAAAAGGTTCACCTGGCCTGCATTAAATAAACAAGGCCAATAAGAAATCACAAGAATAATACAAAAATGTCAGCCAGTTAAGCTAAATACATTAAGTTATTTTTGTTCCTGTGTACACAATTTATAAATAGATAAACAAACAGTATATTTAACCAATAAGGATTTAACTAAAACATTTCAACTGCTATATACATATTATATAGCTTCACAACATTTGTTACTCAACAACTATCGGTCAAATCAAAAATCAAAATCAAATTGTTTGGACCGGCAGCAGCCAATTAGCCGATCGGCTGAGCAAAGTCATGTGGTTGGAGTCATGCATTTGTGATGCGTTCATTAGCAGGAAATAAGTGCAGAAAATTACTAAATTCTAATAAAACAGATTTTACTCTGGGTTGCACTTGTACTTGTGACATGTGCAATGACAATAAAGTTGAATTCTATTCTATTCTATTCTATTCTATTCTATATTCTTCAAGAACAGCTTGTTGCCCTACTGGGGCCCCTTGCTAACTCTCTCTCTGATTCTATAAATAACCTGGGCATCTATTTGGATAGCTCCTTTAAGCCCAAAAAGCAAGTGTCATCTGTAGTTAAATCTGGCTTCTTTCAACTATGCCAGATTTCTAAAGCTAAGCGTTATATACAATGCAGGGGACTTTGAAAAACTTATCCACGCTTTAGTGACCTCCAGGTGTGACTACTGCAATTCTTTTTACTGTAGTCTCCAATACGTCTCTCTTCAAAGGCTACAACTGTCAGAATCCTTCGGCTCACCTTCTTGCCAGAGCTGGAAAAATTGATTCTATCACTCCAGCTCTTGTTGATTAAATTGGTTACCTATCAAATATTGCGTTGAGTTTAAAATTTGGCTACTCCCTTTCAAAATTCAGAATAATATTGCACCCAGTCAGTTATCTCACTGATCTTCTCAATCTGTACACTCCTCGCTGAGCGTTAAGATCATCAGGTCAATCACTCCTGGCCCAACCTAAGTTTAGGCTGAAGACCAGAGGCGATCGTGCCTTTGCTTCAGCTGCACCTAACCTTTGGAATAGCCTCCCCACTTCTATTCGTGCCATAATCCTTTAACTCAAAATTGAAAGCTTACTTATTTAACCTGGCTTTCCCAACTAGTTAATACCCTTCTTAAACTTTTAATTAATTTTATTGCCGGTTTTTAACTTCTTTGATATTTTGTATTCATGAACTGACCTTCCTCATGAATTGAGGCTTGATACCTATTTTACTGAACTCTTCTGGTCTATTAGTGCCTACCTTCTGTCTGTGCTAGTGCCTGATCTGTACTTTCTTAATTGATTTATGTTGATTCTCTGTGTTATTGTGAAGCACTTTGGTGTGCCTCTGGGTTTTTAAATGTGCTATATAAATAAAACTGTATTGTATTGTATGTAGCCAGGACCTTGGTGGAAGCCTTTGAAAACAGAAAATGTCAGTATCTGATACTCTGACAGTTAATCTGATCAGATTAAACTCACAGCAGTGTGTGCTAACTCATATGATAGTTTTTGTAATGACCACTAGATGGAGCGAGAGCTTCATCCTAATTAAAGGATCCTGTGGAGACGTATGTGACATTATTGAGGCTTCTTATCAGATGTGTTTTGTGCTGAAACCAGCAAGAATTAAATGATTCATCATTCTGATAAAATGTTTCCTGCATGTTCATCGAGCCAAACATATATTTACTATATTACTTCATCATTGGATCTAGACATGAACCGGCAACATGAAGTGGATACTGACACCAAACTTTGTAGAAACCTTGGTTTTTAGTTTAAATGACCAAATAACATCCAATCAAAATAACAACCTTCTTTCAAGGCTAGAAGTAACATCCCCCAAACTCTCTCCAGACATGCCACCCGCCACACCTCATCAGGTGCAGATAATTAGCAATTATACCTCGACAACACCCAGACACTCTTACACTGTCAGTACAAGGCAAGTAGGGATTACAGAGGGTGTAACACCTCATCACTGTATTATATCATTTACATTTTTGACCCTGTTTTTACCTCTGAGCATGACATTAAGCTCTCATTAGCACAATCCCATTTTAGATCAGCGTTTAGCATATACACTTTAGGATTACAGAATTTAAGAAGAGATTTTCCTAAAAATGATATAGGTAGGCAGCTCATTCTAATTGTTATATGTTCCATACAGTGTGTATGATTTTCTGACTTGCCCCCGAAATTACAACTATTCTCTAAGTATTAACTTTATTTCCAGCCTTAATCATGCATCATCATTCATGTTTTTAAAACATTCTTTTTTTATTCTAATAGAAAAACTGTTTCACTTGTTCCCTCACATAATTTCAAACCTTTAACAACCAGGAATTTAAAAAGTATTTATAAAGAACTTGTTAAAAAAGGAGGTTGGAGACCAGATGATTAAAGTGGGGTCTGCAAACACAAAGAATGACACAAAGGAACCATGACATAAACTATAACAATAATGTAAATAACTTAATAAAGGTATGTTACTTTAATAAAATGTGAATTCTGTTGGTTATTTTTGTGTTTTTGTCTCTTAGAAAGATGACAGAGTGAAACAAGAAACAAAATCAGAGTGAGACATTGAAATAAAGTTCACCAATTGTTGAATCAACCATGGACATCAAAACTATGGTGTATTCACCTGACTGGACACTGAACCATCACAAGCATCGGCTGCTGTAAAAGCACATTAACAAAGATCACAGCAGCTGACATTAAGGGTTTGTTGTGGGCTGCATCAGGCTGAGTCCCTGCACAGCGAGGCACAGAACCTCCAGCAGAACCTCTGGGGGCAGCTCGGGCCGGTCCCAGCCGTCACTCAACTCTTTCAGCTTCTGATCGTTCAAACAGATGAACTCGGCCGCCCAGCGGAGCTCCCCTCCCTCCTGCAGGGGGACGGGCAGGGACTCTGGGAGTTTGGCCCGACCGTCCTTCAGTCCATCCACCTGGAGAAGCAGAGAGGGAGCTGTTCTCAGATCAGATTCAAACATGAGGAAGACTCCGCCCACAGGCTGCTGATAGTGGGCGGAGCTGCTGCTGTGTGCTTTTACATGTGTGGGATTTTCTGTTTAGTTTTAGTTTCTTCTTCTTCATTATAAAAACATGATAGACGATGGTTTAAGGTGTCAGATTACACATGTTCAGTGTGCTGAGTCTGTAGGATAAGGTGTGATGAGCCTGGCAGCTGTTGAGAGGAGCATGTAGATGAATGTAGACAAATGAGTGAATGGACCCACCAGCTGGTTGAGGACTCTCAGAGTGTCTGGACTGCAGCGGGTCAGAAGTGGCGGCACTTCACCTGGCAGAGCTGCTCAAACATGAAGAAGAAAGACAAAGTTTGATGACGATGTGACGAGCTGAAACACTGTGCTTCAGATGTGTCAATAAAACTGTGAGCTGAGCTCCAACAAACTCCTAAATCACACCTGAGCACCTTTATCTCAGCCCCACCACCTCCAGCTCACATACCACACCTCCTGTGGAGGATCTACATGTAACTGGATGGGATAAATGTCTCAGAGCATGTCAGCTGACTTACTGTCCAACGAGCTGACCAACAGGTGAATGGCATCCTTCACAGCACTGGAGATGTTTGAGATATCCAGAAGGTCCATGAAGGAGGAGACAGCCTGAGACAAAGTGCCTTCAAATGCTCCATTACTGCAGTGATCCAACTGAGAGAAGCAGAGG
Organism: Neolamprologus brichardi; assembly: GCF_056152115.1. Taxonomy (NCBI): domain Eukaryota; kingdom Metazoa; phylum Chordata; class Actinopteri; order Cichliformes; family Cichlidae; genus Neolamprologus; species Neolamprologus brichardi. Next base: position 29,005,622 of record NC_142110.1, read on the forward strand.
ATTATTAGTAGTAGTATCAGAGCAGGAACTAAACCCTTTTTAACTCAATCCCTCCATTTCAGAGACTCAAAAGTAATTGGCCAAATTAAATAACTGGAAATAAAATGTTTATTTCTAATACTCTAATGCTGACAAATCTTTGCTGGCAATGACAGCCTGAGGTCTTGAACTCATGGACATGCTGGGTTTCCTCCTTTTTGATGCTCTGCCAGGCCTCTACTGCTGCGGCATCCAATCTCTCTTTGTCTGTGGGCCTTTCTGTCTGAAGTTTAGTCTTCAACAAGTAAAATGCTCAGCTGGCTTAAGATATGGTGGCTGACCGGGCCATTCAAGAATATTCCACTTGTTTGCTTGAATAAACTCCTGGGTTGCTTTGGGTGTAGGTTTTGGTTAATTGTCAATCTGTATTATTAAAAACCGCCCATTTAATTTGACTGTATTTAGCTGGATTTGAACAGACAGTATGTCTCTGACCTCAGAATTAATTCAGCTTCTTCTGTCCTGTGTCACATCATCATTAAACACTAGTGTCCCAGTGCCTACGGCAGCTATGCATACCCAAACCATCACACTGCCTCCATCGTGTATTACAGATGTTGTGGCATGCTTTGGATCATGAGCTGTTCCACGCCTTCTGCATGCGTTTTTCTTGCCATCATTCTGGTTAAACTTGGTTTCATTTGTCCAAAGAATATTTTTCCAGGACTGTGTTTGTTTGGTTTTTTTGAGCCTTTCTATTCTTGAGTCTTATGAGTGGCTTGGACCTTGCAGTGAACCATTTGCATTTACTTTCATTCAGTCTTCTCTTTATGGTAGACGGTGTTGTTCAGTTGGTTGGATGTTGTGAGGTCATGACCTCACAGCCCACTGCCCAGTTTCAGTCATTGTGCAAATGTACTGTTTATAAGATTGGGGGAACCTGCAGCCAGCTGAGAGTGAAGAAGTCACTTGGATAAGTGACAAAATGTTTCTTCCACTGAAAACACTATGTCCAGGTGAACAGAATCCCCTTTTTGGGATTGCCTTACCTGGATGATTGAGCATGCATCAAGACATGAAATGAAGGGGTTTCTCTTCCCCATGGAAATGATTCTGTGATCATCCACCACCGTTGTCTTCTGTGGACCTCCAGGTCCAGGTTGTGCTGAGTTCACGAGTGCTTTCTATCTTTCTCAGGATGTACCAAACTGTAGTTTTTGCCACTCCTGATATTGTAGCAATTGTTTTTTTCTTCTGTTTTTTCAGCTTAAGGATGGCTTGTTGCACCTGCATAAAGAGCCGCACCTTGTTTGTTCGCAGCAAAATCGTCAAAATGCAAGCACCACACCTCAAATGATCTCGAGGCCTTTTCTCTGCTTAACTGACAATGACATAACAAAGGAATTGCCCACATCTGCCCATCAAGTAGCCTTTGAGTCAACTGTCCAATTACTTTTGTAATGTGTATACCCTCAAATGAAAGCTGAGAGTCTACATTTATGTCTGTTATATAACTATAATTGTAACATGTTTCAGTTAATGGGTAAAAAAAAAAAAAAAAAAAAAAAACTTGTGCCAGAGTCCAAATATATGGACCTAACTGTACCTGCGGTCTGTAACAGCCCCAAGCCTGTTGTCAGTATTGGTTGTTGGGCCTGTGCATACATGATTTAGGTTGATAAAGATATACCAGCAGCATCCATGGTTCCGATAAGCTTACTAGCAGAGAAATATCAGTAAAGAGCTTTTAGAAATATAATTAAGCAGCAATAACTTTAAGCGATCCTTTTAATCAGTTTCTCACATTGAAGTGGAGCAATTTTGCTTCACTCTTCTTAGTGCACTGAGGTTTGTGAGGATTTATTTATGCACAGGATTCTTAAGATCCTGCCACTCTTACAGTTTTCAGAAATGTGCTGATGTGCTCTGATCATTGACCTAGTTTTGATCTAAGCTTTAGCTGTGGGACAGATGGCCTCACATTTGAATCTTGAATACTCTGGTTTATGGAGGAGTTTATAGTTTACTCTGTTCGGCTGCTTAGACATCTCAGCTGTGTTCTTGGAGTCTTGGAGTTTGTTCAGAAACAACTTTGCAAACCTAAGCTGAGCGTTTCTGTTCTTTTTAGAAAGAAGAGGCTTTCTTCAGGCAACCCTTCTGCACAAACCCCACATGTTCATTCTTTTTCTAATTTTGCTGTCATGAACTTAATCATTTAACATAAGGCCTGTAGAGTCTGAGATGTAGCTCTTGGGTTTGTTGCAGTTTATCTGAGGTTACATGGTCTGACCTGGGATGTCCACTGGTGGGGTAACTGTGGCACTGTGTTAACACACCTGAATGCACCAGATCAGCAAACTGCCAAAACCTTTGCTTTTATACAGGCACTCTCCTTTGCTGATAATCCGCTAGACTGGTGCTTGTTTATTCTTGTGGAACCTTCATTCTCACTGTTTAACCATCTCTTCACTTTTTGTTCCTTGCAGTAACTGATGAAGCATCAGTTGAAGAATTACGATCAGTGGGAGATGAAACTTCATGATGAGCACAAAGAAGCTTCAGATGTTGTAAATATTCTTCTTACTGTTTGCTCCAGCAGAGAGAGATCATCCCCATCCTCAGCAAGCTCGCTGAGCTTCTTCAGTAGATCACGACGGGTCGACTCAGGAAGATCTGCCAGCGGCTGCAGTAGAGCTTCCTTCATCTCTAGTTCTGCAGCAAACAAAGAAACAGCAGCAACTAGCTGACCACACTGTCAGTACATGAAAACAGAGTTTGTGCTGGAACCAGCAGTTTGTTAAACAGCAGGTCTTAAATCTCTAAAGATAACAAACTGATTATTTCAGAACTGTGAAGAGCTCAGCAGATTTAAACACACACTTGCCTTCTTTTACTTTTTTCACAGTTGGATTGCTTACGTCGTCACCAAGGAGCCAATCTGGAAACAGATCTCAAAATGATTATCACCAGAAAATCTGAAAGTCTTTACTCTTACAAAACTGAACCACAGACAAACACACATTTTACAATAAAAGTCTGGACAGACTGACTCTTTGTTTATTCTTAGTTTTTTTTTCCTACTGATATTCAACTGATAACTACACTTTATTGCCAAAAGTCACTTGTCTGACATGACACGCAGTGTTGGGAAGGTTACTTTTAAAATGTATTCCATTACAGATTACAGAATACATGCCCCAAAATGTATTCTGTAACGTATTCCGTTACGTTACTCAATGAGAGTAACGTATTCTGAATACTTTGGATTACTTAATATATTATCATGCTGTTTACAACTACGTGAATGTACTATTGCTGTGATTTATTACTGTTACTGAAGGTCCGCGGCTCCGAACCGTAGTAAAGGTTCCTCTGGCTAATACGGTGGGTTCTGTGTCGGGCTCGTAGCCGAAAACTAGCTTTACTTTGTTGTCTGGGTCAACTTTGCTAGCGAGAGACAGAGAGAGGCGTTGAAAGGCTGCTTCAACGGAACTTATTGTTTTTGGAGGAAAACACGAACACGGTGTACAGTCGAGTCTTAATAGCTTACTTACAACTGGGCTCATCAGGCACTCTTCTTGGCTGCAGTGGTTATTATTATATTTACATGCTTCCAGCTCCCGTTTTTGCTCCATGACAGCTCGTACTTTTCCTTTTTCTCCCTCCCTCGCTCACAGACACATAACGTGTACAGCAGTCCATTCTCCCTGCAGCACGGACTACACTGCCTATGATGCTACATTCTTTAGAGCTATACCTGTAGCATTCTGCCTATTAGCTTAGCACAACAACAACAAAAAGGCCTCTCTCACCCAGGAAACACGCAGAGAGAGCGTCACCATGTAACCATGGCAACCGTGACGCTGCCACCTGGAACAACAGAACGTAGCTGTCAAACAAAACCCAAACAGTCCTGGACCGCCACAATATGAAACAGGGAAGTACCGCCGTGTAATCCATTTATTTCAATAAAGTAACTGTATTCTAAATACCACCTTTTTAAACGGTAACTGTAACGGAATACAGTTACTCATATTTTGTATTTTAAATACGTAACGGCGGTACATGTATTCCGTTACTCCCCAACACTGATGACACGCATGTGACATCCCATTGTTAATCCATCGGGTTTATTATGATGTCGACTCACCCTTTACAGATAAAAAAAGCTCTCAACTCTTCTACTCTTCTAAGCCTTTCAACAGGTTTAAAAGTGTTTATGGGAATTTTTGCCCATTCTTCCAGAAGCACATTTGTGAAGTCAGACACTGGTTTTCAATAAGAACGTCTGACACACAGACTCTGCTCTAATTCTTCCAAAATGTTTTCTATCGTGTTGACGTCAGAACTCTGTGCAGGCCAGTCAAGTTCTTCCATACCGGACTAACTGATCCATGTCTTTATGGACCTACTGTGCGCATTTATGTTGGAACGGGAGGGGGCTGTCCCCAAACTATTTCTACAAAGTTGGTAGTAGGAAGTTTTCCAAGATGTCTTGTTATGTTGACACATTAACACTTCCTTTCACTGGAACTAAGGTGCCAGGCCCTGCTGCTGAAAAACAGCCGAATACCATAATACTCGCTCCATCAAACTTTATACTAAGCACAATGCATCCAGAGAAGTTCTTGACAGTATTTTTAATTTCTTCTTCTTCAATAACAGCATTCAAGCAATTTTTCCACACTAGCTACCTCCTGCTGGAACGCCAAAAAAGACCTCTAGGTAACATTCAAAAAGACACTGAAAGACAGTCAGTTGGTTTTCAACATTAAAATGTTTGCTGGTTATTTCCTGCAAATTGTATCTGCAGAAAGTAAAACTCTGAAGGTAGAGTCTCCGTGTAGAGAGCTCTCTCTCGTGGGATAATGATACGTGAGCACCTTTGTGTCTGTCTGTGAAGTTTTTTGGCTATTCATAATTATTTTTGGTGTGGAACCTAAAAAAAACAACCCAAAAAAACAAAGCTCATAGTCCAATGAGGATGACACTAAGCATAGGTCTAATCGTGGTTGGTTGAAATGTTGAAATGTTCACCTGAACAGGAAAAGGAGGGATTTATGACAAAGAGAGAAACAGCATAAGGACTTCTTTTTTTTTTACTGATGTAAGCATTTCGATCTGGAAAGTGTCTGATTTTAACTCTGATGCTGAATAAATAAACTCTGAATAAACTCAGCAGTCTAAAGTGAAAGCTCGATGCTCCTTCGTCTTTGGTTTACAGTTTGATACAGATGTTTTTCTCTTAGTAACATTGAGCCTGTGAGTGCGACTGTGAATACAAATATGACATCAAAAAGTTTTTTTCAAATTTGCAAAAGAAGAAAAGTTCAGACCACCCAGTGACCTACCGAGTAAACTACGAGTCCATGGCTCACATGAGATCTCTAAATGAGAGAAAAAGAGAAAGACTACTCAGTGACACCGACACACACAGACACATTAAACACAGTGTTGTGCTCTTACTCAGTTCCTCATTCTCTATCTTTATCTCCACCAGGCTATAAGCAAAGATTGATTTTGCTGGCACAGTGAAGCTTGTCTCCGCTTTACCGCTCCCCTGAAGAAATACAATATTATTATTATTATTTAGACCAATAATACATCTGTACAATCACAACGAGAGGGAGATAAGGTCAGAGACTCTTTACTATGACTTTGAGAGTTCTGGAGCTGCTGACGGCAACAGATCCACAGCAGGCAACCCCACACAAACCACAGATATACTCAGAGAACTGGAGTTGTAGTAAGTAACAACTATTTTGACTATTTGCAAATGATTTCTCCTTCTGCTCAGTGTTTATTGGCGGTTGACAAACAACGTATTGGTGCATTACCCCCATCAAGTTGTATCGAGTCTGCACCAAAATGTCACTTAAAGATTAGATCCGATCATACAAATTCATTTAGCAAAGACAACTAAACATTGCCTGATAACTGTTACTTCTAGAAATATTTCTCAGTAAATCAATCAACTCTAGTTTCAGTTTAATTCTGTTTAGGTTTTGAATCAGTGGTCTCATTTTAAAATCGTTTCTATATGTTCAGTGTTCCCACATGGTCACTTTAACAGTAGAAAGTTGTATTTATCGCTCTTTGTCACTCATGCCTATGTCACTCTTTTACTGCACTGTTTACTACCTGCACTGTTCTTACATGCCACCAAACCTGCAGGTTAAAGCTTGTTTAATGTCCAGTCACAGTGAGCTGTGTCTTCTTACAATCAGCTCCACCAGAAATTATCTGGAGTTCAGACCTGCAGTGCCACCCAGGATAAATAACACCTCCAGCCACGGTTTAAGTTCAGTGCCAGGCTTTAAGCCTCGTTTAGTCTGCATTTCTTCACTGAGCCTGAAGGAAGCATGGGGTGACAGAATAAGTGTCCAACCCTCTTTACACACGAGACATGGATAAAGGCTTCAAACACTATGTCTGTAAATAAACCAAAAACATTGGCATATTATGCACTGATTATAACAGTCAGAGAAGTCTGCTGTTCGTGGTTGTTGGATTTCAAATAAACTACCTTAGTGCCCCACCTAGCAGGTTTGTCTCCTTACAGTGGCCCTGAAATGACTCCTACAAGGTCTTGGTTTGCCCTAAAACAGTCTATGGGTTCCTGTATGTGAAGATCAGAAACAGATACTCTTGTCCCTGCAGACCGCTGAATTCACTCACTCACCTTTGCAAAGACACTCAGCATCTTTACATAAGAAGTGAAAATGGAGCCATCAGTCGTAGACTTTCTAATAATTTTGACAGGGCTGGAGTTGTAAACTATTTGAGAGACAAACATCAGTTTATCCTTCTCTTTCAGTCCCAGCAGGTCCAAGGTATCCTTGTGTATTTTCCTGGATTTAAAAGGATCCAACACAGAGGAAAAATTGGCTTTTATTTTGAAAATACACAAATAAATAAATAAGCAAAGAGACAAACGTACCTGCCCTTGAATCTGCTCACCACAGTTTTAACATTGGCCTTCTTTGTCATCATGTTGACGGGCTGAACCAGTCCATCCACAGAACTAGTGCTGGCATTAATATAAGCTTCACCCACATTCCTGCATTCTCCACCTATACCTCCACTCCCACTCTTCTCTGTAGTGTTCTTAAAGTCATCTACCAAGACTTCCTCGATGTAATCTGGCAGGAGAATGGAGCATCATTTTTTTATACTCGGTTTCATTTTTTTCTGTTTCATACGAGGTCAGCATGCTGTCATGCAGGTCAGCTCAGTGAGGGTGAACTGTTTAGGAGACACAGGTTCATGAGTGGCAGGGTTAGTGGGCTTAGAAACCTTTTATTCAAGGCTTTACAGCGCTGGGTCTTTTTTTACTGTGCATAATCAAGATCTGGAAATGTGTGTTTTCACTTTACATTCTGAGGGGCTGTGGCTTCGGCTTCTTTTGGCCAATTTGCATGATTGACATCTCTTTTGAATTGTTTCAGCCAAATGAATCACAGTAATGTGGCATTGTTCATGTCAGTTCCACCAATTAGATATTACAAGGTGAAAAATACACATCACCCTAAATTACGACACTTGCCCTGTAACAATCAAATGTCTGTAACTGGGCAGAAAATGGTGATTTTTAACGGAAACGGCTCTGAGGCATTGTGGAAGATGGAGTAAGGAAGGAAACATTCTGTAATGCCAAATGGATGTTTACACATTGGAAACAACGAGCATGGTAAGCCCATTTTTCATGTTATTGATTGTCGATTATCAAAAATATTATGATCTTCTTTTGTGGCTGGTTGTCTTCATGGTCAACCCTGATTATAAGAAATATTAGCATAGTATATTTTTTTCAGATGTGTAGATTAAATCCTGTTTCAAATTGATTTAAACTTTCTTCAGAATTGCAGATGCAGCATTTTTCCTCATGATGGCGCCGGTAAGTCTCTGGAAACTCCAACAAGCCACAAGAAGTAAATGTTTTAAAATGTGAGTAATAATGAGAAACCCTAAAGCAGAACTGAAACTCCGTCTGATAAATTAAATCTTTCATTAAAGGTTGCTTGGACTGAAATGTTTTTTTGATGGTTGAAAAATAAATAACTGTAACGTTTTCCAGATGGAGATCTGCAGGATGAAACCATAAACAAAATCAAAAATATTATGATCTTCTTTTGTGGCTGGTTTGGTGAATTTTTGTCACATTGTGATGAAACTTGCAAACCGTCCTATCTTTGTGAATATGAACTACAAGTATACTTTGATGGGTAAAGTTAAGTGGTAAACAATCCTACTTAAATTTATGCTGGAATTATTGTGTGATAGCCAAAATGTGCATAAATTATGTATGATGGGATGGTATGCCGGAACACCGGGACTTTTATTACCAAGTCCATGTTACAGACGATTAAACGGGAACTTTCCCCTCTTGCTCCCAGTACCAGGGGCAATGGGTCTCAGGAGGGTCAATTTTAAACTGTCTCCTAAACAGCTCACCAGGTGAACCTGTTGACCTTCCTTCATAGAACCATGGTTACTCAGTAACGCCTTGTTTCTTGATAACATGCCTGGAGAGAAGTTTTCTTCCTCTGTGAGCTCGGGCAGGCTGCAGTGTATCACTTTGTACTTCTGTACTGGCCAAAAAATTCCCTCAGTGACTTTGACCAGAGTCAGCAGATCCATTTTACAGTTTAAGTTATCATTAGAGATGAGGTCTGTTCCTCCCAGCGTCTGGACAAATGCTTTGGCTTCAGCAGCAAACATATTCTGTGGAAGCAAGAATAACATTTCTGTACGTCAGCACAAAAGATTTCCACTTTTTTTCCCTACTTTTATGGCACAGGAAGATCTTGAGGAAAGTAGTTTCTAGTTATTTTGCAGGTTTAGATGCATCAGTCAAAGCAGATGACTCAGTTAAAATATAATCAACAAATACGAATTAACAGGGAAACTGAGATTAAAACACTCAGCGGGTGTCTGTATGGTTGGTGCAGATTTTCATACCAGGTGCCCTCCCTGATGCATTGCTACGAATTATATGTCATAACAAATGCACAAGCAAAAAGATAATACGAGAAATAATTACATTTCGCTGGCGCAATTAAATTTTGCTACAGTTTCACGCTCTCTGCATTTGGAGAGAAATCCTGCTTGCACGACTAAATTTACTTTTGACAGTTTGGAGGCAGAACCTAAGGGAGGACGGGGTCACTTTGATGGACACCAGATTACTCAGCTCACTGTGGGTTCAGGCTCCACTGTAATATTTTATCCAGATAATGTTTTGGGTCCTCTGAACAGACAGACTGTGGAGTGGACTGGAGAGCAGGATGTGACAGGCTGTCATTTGGTAAGTAGCTCATTGGTCTGAACTAGTGTCTGATAAACAGCTGTTGCATCATGCTTTGGAAATCTAAAGGCTCCTATTACTACATTACACACAGTGATTGTAGCTGCTGTGTGATAGGTGTGCTAAGTTGTAATGCTTTGTGGTTATATCTGCAGTTACCTAAATCCTTTACTTATATAAAAGTACTAATACTATATTTATGTACATTCTGTAAAAGTACATTTTACTCAAGTAAAAGTACAAATATTATTCATGAAAATAATTCAATTATATATCATTGTTGAGTAGTTGAAGTGTACAACACAGCTGGAGCTAATTCACTGAAGCTAAACCACACAACAATTTATTAGCTGATTTATATTTTATATTAATCTTATTCTGATTAGACTTCATAATGAAATATTTGCATGAATAAATACAATAAAATAAATAAAAACTCAGTATAAAAGCATCTGTGCTACACATCAGTCTTGAAGATTTTGCGACTTTTTGAAAGTAAGTTTGCCAGGTTAATACCTCCTCAAAAGTCCTCCTCAAAGTCAGGTGAGAGTTTAATGCAGCGCTGCCTGAACACAACCAACACTCAAAAGTCTCTGAATCTTTCTGAGGTTATAACAAAAAGATGATGTCATAACAACCCATAGTTTTGTCATTCAGAGCGAATTTGCTCACACAGAGCTGATCACCTGCACGTCTTTACTTCTGAACCACTCAGCTTCTTCAAGATGCTCCTTTTACCCCGATCATCTCACAAGTTAAAGTCATCAGCATGCAGATTTTCCACCGCCTTGTTTTAGCCCACAGTGGTATCACTGTCAGAGGCAATGAGTCTGGGAATAAATGTATTTGTGTTTGTTTTTTAATATGGCTTTACATGTATTGACTCCTGCAGTAAAAAAATCAATAATGATCTCATTGATGGCATTGCTGGAAGCTAAATGACATCTGCTTGCTTTTCCTTAGTGTTCCTGCATGTGTATGTTAATACAGGGGTGCACAAACTGCTCTAAACAGAATCTTCATCACTTCTCATCTGAGCAGAAATAAGATATTTTTCACATTTGATGCTCTCTTTGTGGAATTATCCAGTAACATGTTATAAAGGTTATGTCATTAACTTTGTTAGTAATACGAGTGAATATGATGACAAGAATTGAGATACTGAGATTTTATAAATAATAAAATCTGCTCCAACTTCATCACCTGCAGAATCAATGTTATGCAGAGCTGATGCATGTAAAACCAAATATGATGTTCAATACACTCAAATATGCTTGACTGTTTGATTACTGTTTAAATGCGTGCATACATGCAGATGTATCTGATATAATTTTGAACTGTTCATCAGGCTGTAAGCATGTAAAACTTTTTCAGGCATGTGTCCTGACAGCAAAGTTAACGTGAAACATGAATCTTAAAGAGTTTCTTACCTCCGGCAGATTTTCACACCAGAACTGTCTCAGTTCAGACAATGAATCACTGCACAGTCACATGTGTCGGAGTCAGGTTAATGCAGAGTGCAACAGCTGGAGGTCCGACAAAGCCGCAGGAAGCTTCTTCTAAAAAGAAAATTTAGTTTAATCTCTGCGTTTAACAGATTTAAAACCAGAGAGGAAAACAAAACAAAGCCTGTGTTTGAGTCTCTCAGCTGAAAATATGCTGCAGTGTCTGTGAAGAGCAGCAGGGCGTGTGCTGAAGACGGTAAACACGCTGCAACAGAAAAATCTGTTGGCTCATTTTACAGCGAGAAAAACTTCACAGAAAACCTGTAGGAACCTGTGAGACCGCTTTTTTTATACACACACTTTATAAACAATAGATTCTTCAGTAAAACTGTCACTGACTGCTGATTACTCATCTGGTAATCTCTGTCCAAACATTGAAGGACATGACTGTGCATGCAGCAGCCTGTAAGTTCTGCTGAACTGTGACACAGCAACACAATGTTTTTGTTTTGTTTCTTGGGAAAAATGAAACAAAAAATGTATTTAAGTTGGGCAAATCTACATGCTGTGCTCTCACTTCCTTATATACTGAAGTTTTACTTCAAAATCACTTCAGGAAAATCCTGAGGTGTACGTGAAAATGAGACTCCCACTCATCAATTTTAACAGCAGCGTTTTAATTTTGGTTAACATGAGCTCCACAGAGAGTGATCTGAACCTGTTGTGTCGACCTTACAGCAGCGCTGAGCCTCCTGTTACATGTTACATGTCTTCATGGTCAACCCTGATTATAAGAAATATTAGCATGTGTAGATTAAATCCTGTTTCAAATTGATTTAAACTTTCTTCAGAATTGCAGGTGCAGCATTTTTCCTCATGATGGCGCCGGTAAGTCTCTGGAAACTCCAACAAGCCACAAGAAGTAAATGTTTTAAAATGTGAGTAATAATGAGAAACCCTAAAGCAGAACTGAAACTCCGTCTGATAAATTAAATCTTTCATTAAAGGTTGCTTGGACTGAAATGTTTTTTTGATGGTTGAAAAATAAATAACTGTAACGTTTTCCAGATGGAGATCTGCAGGATGAAACCATAAACACAGAAAGTCCTCTTAAAAAGGGCAAAAGGTTCAGTCCAGACTCTGACCCTACAGTTTCTATCGCCTGTTAGTGAGGACTGTCTCTGGAGCAGAGGGCACAATGTTTAGCCTCCTTCTCTGCATGCTGTCACTTCTTTTTCTTGTCTCTCAAGTACCAAATCTTATATAATATATTTCAAGAGATTAGTTCAATATCAATATTGTAAAATTAACTAACAGTAAACAAGCATGGAAACAGGGTCAGGGGCACAGAGGAGGAAACAGGACAGAACATAAAGGAGTGCAGCAAAAACTAATAAAATATTAAAACCATGAGCCGATCATAAAAGTATAAAGTTTTATTTATTTAAAAAATATATATATTTTATTAGATTATTCTTTTTATTTTTGATCTTTGACAGATGAAAGAGGAAACAATGGCAGAAACGTTCAAAGATGCAGAACGCTGCTGTGAAAACAGGTTAACAAAGATCACAGCAGCTGACATTAAGGGTTTGTTGTGGGCTGCATCAGGCTGAGTCCCTGCACAGCGAGGCACAGAACCTCCAGCAGAACCTCTGGGGGCAGCTCGGGCCGGTCCCAGCCGTCACTCAACTCTTTCAGCTTCTGATCGTTCAAACAGATGAACTCGGCCGCCCAGCGGAGCTCCCCTCCCTCCTGCAGGGGGACGGGCAGGGACTCTGGGAGTTTGGGCCGACCGTCCTTCAGTCCATCCACCTGGAGAAGCAGAGAGGGAGCTGTTCTCAGATCAGATTCAAACATGAGGAAGACTCCACCCACAGGCTGCTGATAGTGGGCGGAGCTGCTGCTGTGTGCTTTTACATGTGTGGGATTTTCTGTTTAGTTTTAGTTTCTTCTTCTTCATTATAAAAACATGATAGACGATGGTTTAAGGTGTCAGATTACACATGTTCAGTGTGCTGAGTCTGTAGGATAAGGTGTGATGAGCCTGGCAGCTGTTGGGAGGAGCATGTAGATGAATGTAGACAAATGAGTGAATGGACCCACCAGCTGGTTGAGGACTCTCAGAGTGTCTGGACTGCAGCGGGTCAGAAGTGGCGGCACTTCATCTGGCAGAGCTGCTCAAACATGAAGAAGAAAGACAAAGTTTGATGACGATGTGACGAACTGAAACGCTGAAACACTTTGCTTCAGATGTGTCAATAAAACTGTGAGCTGAGCTCTCACACACTCCCAAATCACAACTGAGCGCCTTTATCTCAGCCCCACCACCTCCAGCTCACATACCACAGCTCCTGTGGAGGATCTACATGTAACTGGATGGGATAAATGTCTCAGAGCGGGTCAGCTGACTTACTGTCCAACGAGCTGACCAACAGGTGAATGGCATCCTTCACAGCAGTGGAGATGTTTGAGATATCGAGAAGGTCCATGAAGGAGGAGACAGCCTGAGACAAAGTGCCTTCAAATGCTCCATTACTGCAGTGATCCAACTGAGAGAAGCAGAGGATTATTAGTAGTAGTATCAGAGCAGGGTGGTGTTTAGTCATGGAGAACATAAAACTACAGTTATGTCCATAAATGTTTGGACAGAGACAACTTTCTTCCAATTTTGGTTCTGTACATTACCGCAATGAATTTTAAATGAAAGAACTTAGATGCAGTTGAAGTTCAGACTTTCAGCTTTAAGTCAGTGGGTTGAACAAAAAGATGCATAAAAATGTGAGGAACTAAACCCTTTTTAACTCAATCCCTCCATTTCAGAGACTCAAAAGTAATTGGCCAAATTAAATAACTGGAAATAAAATGTTCATTTCTAATACTCTAATGCTGACAAATCTTTGCTGGCAATGACAGCCTGAGGTCTTGAACTCATGGACATGCTGGGTTTCCTCCTTTTTGATGCTCTGCCAGGCCTCTACTGCTGCGGCATCCAATTTCTGTTTGTCTGTGGGCCTTTCTGTCTGAAGTTTAGTCTTCAACAAGTAAAATGCTCAGCTGGCTTAAGATATGGTGGCTGACCGGGCCATTCAAGAATATTCCACTTGTTTGCTTGAATAAACTCCTGGGTTGCTTTGGGTGTAGGTTTTGGTTAATTGTCAATCTGTATTATTAAAAACCGCCCATTTAATTTGACTGTATTTAGCTGGATTTGAACAGACAGTATGTCTCTGACCTCAGAATTAATTCAGCTTCTTCTGTCCTGTGTCACATCATCATTAAACACTAGTGTCCCAGTGCCTACGGCAGCTATGCATACCCAAACCATCACACTGCCTCCATCGTGTATTACAGATGTTGTGGCATGCTTTGGATCATGAGCTGTTCCACGCCTTCTGCATGCGTTTTTCTTGCCATCATTCTGGTTAAACTTGGTTTCATTTGTCCAAAGAATATTTTTCCAGGACTGTGTTTGTTTGGTTTTTTTGAGCCTTTCTATTCTTGAGTCTTATGAGTGGCTTGGACCTTGCAGTGAACCATTTGCATTTACTTTCATTCAGTCTTCTCTTTATGGTAGACGGTGTTGTTCAGTTGGTTGGATGTTGTGAGGTCATGACCTCACAGCCCACTGCCCAGTTTCAGTCATTGTGCAAATGTACTGTTTATAAGATTGGGGGAACCTGCAGCCAGCTGAGAGTGAAGAAGTCACTTGGATAAGTGACAAAATGTTTCTTCCACTGAAAACACTATGTCCAGGTGAACAGAATCCCCTTTTTGGGATTGCCTTACCTGGATGATTGAGCATGCATCAAGACATGAAATGAAGGGGTTTCTCTTCCCCATGGAAATGATTCTGTGATCATCCACCACCGTTGTCTTCTGTGGACCTCCAGGTCCAGGTTGTGCTGAGTTCACGAGTGCTTTCTATCTTTCTCAGGATGTACCAAACTGTAGTTTTTGCCACTCCTGATATTGTAGCAATTGTTTTTTTCTTCTGTTTTTTCAGCTTAAGGATGGCTTGTTGCACCTGCATAAAGAGCCGCACCTTGTTTGTTCGCAGCAAAATCGTCAAAATGCAAGCACCACACCTCAAATGATCTCGAGGCCTTTTCTCTGCTTAACTGACAATGACATAACAAAGGAATTGCCCACATCTGCCCATCAAGTAGCCTTTGAGTCAACTGTCCAATTACTTTTGTAATGTGTATACCCTCAAATGAAAGCTGAGAGTCTACATTTATGTCTGTTATATAACTATAATTGTAACATGTTTCAGTTAATGGGTAAAAAAAAAAAAAAAAAAAAAAAACTTGTGCCAGTGTCCAAATATATGGACCTAACTGTACCTGCGGTCTGTAACAGCCCCAAGCCTGTTGTCAGTATTGGTTGTTGGGCCTGTGCATACATAATTTAGGTTGATAAAGATATACCAGCAGCATCCATGGTTCCGATAAGCTTACTAGCAGAGAAATATCAGTAAAGAGCTTTTAGAAATATAATTAAGCAGCAATAACTTTAAGCGATCCTTTTAATCAGTTTCTCACATTGAAGTGGAGCAATTTTGCTTCACTCTTCTTAGTGCACTGAGGTTTGTGAGGATTTATTTATGCACAGGATTCTTAAGATCCTGCCACTCTTACAGTTTTCAGAAATGTGCTGATGTGCTCTGATCATTGACCTAGTTTTGATCTAAGCTTTAGCTGTGGGACAGATGGCCTCACATTTGAATCTTGAATACTCTGGTTTATGGAGGAGTTTATAGTTTACTCTGTTCGGCTGCTTAGACATCTCAGCTGTGTTCTTGGAGTCTTGGAGTTTGTTCAGAAACAACTTTGCAAACCTAAGCTGAGCGTTTCTGTTCTTTTTAGAAAGAAGAGGCTTTCTTCAGGCAACCCTTCTGCACAAACCCCACATGTTCATTCTTTTTCTAATTTTGCTGTCATGAACTTAATCATTTAACATAAGGCCTGTAGAGTCTGAGATGTAGCTCTTGGGTTTGTTGCAGTTTATCTGAGGTTACATGGTCTGACCTGGGATGTCCACTGGTGGGGTAACTGTGGCACTGTGTTAACACACCTGAATGCACCAGATCAGCAAACTGCCAAAACCTTTGCTTTTATACAGGCACTCTCCTTTGCTGATAATCCGCTAGACTGGTGCTTGTTTATTCTTGTGGAACCTTCATTCTCACTGTTTAACCATCTCTTCACTTTTTGTTCCTTGCAGTAACTGATGAAGCATCAGTTGAAGAATTACGATCAGTGGGAGATGAAACTTCATGATGAGCACAAAGAAGCTTCAGATGTTGTAAATATTCTTCTTACTGTTTGCTCCAGCAGAGAGAGATCATCCCCATCCTCAGCAAGCTCGCTGAGCTTCTTCAGTAGATCACGACGGGTCGACTCAGGAAGATCTGCCAGCGGCTGCAGTAGAGCTTCCTTCATCTCTAGTTCTGCAGCAAACAAAGAAACAGCAGCAACTAGCTGACCACACTGTCAGTACATGAAAACAGAGTTTGTGCTGGAACCAGCAGTTTGTTAAACAGCAGGTCTTAAATCTCTAAAGATAACAAACTGATTATTTCAGAACTGTGAAGAGCTCAGCAGATTTAAACACACACTTGCCTTCTTTTACTTTTTTCACAGTTGGATTGCTTACGTCATCACCAAGGAGCCAATCTGGAAACAGATCTCAAAATGATTATCACCAGAAAATCTGAAAGTCTTTACTCTTACAAAACTGAACCACAGACAAACACACATTTTACAATAAAAGTCTGGACAGACTGACTCTTTGTTTATTCTTAGTTTTTTTTTCCTACTGATATTCAACTGATAACTACACTTTATTGCCAAAAGTCACTTGTCTGACATGACACGCAGTGTTGGGAAGGTTACTTTTAAAATGTATTCCATTACAGATTACAGAATACATGCCCCAAAATGTATTCTGTAACGTATTCCGTTACGTTACTCAATGAGAGTAACGTATTCTGAATACTTTGGATTACTTAATATATTATCATGCTGTTTACAACTACGTGAATGTACTATTGCTGTGATTTATTACTGTTACTGAAGGTCCGCGGCTCCGAACCGTAGTAAAGGGACCTCTGGCTAATACGGTGGGTTCTGTGTCGGGCTCGTAGCCGAAAACTAGCTTTACTTTGTTGTCTGGGTCAACTTTGCTAGCGAGAGACAGAGAGAGGCGTTGAAAGGCTGCTTCAACGGAACTTATTGTTTTTGGAGGAAAACACGAACACGGTGTACAGTCGAGTCTTAATAGCTTACTTACAACTGGGCTCATCAGGCACTCTTCTTGGCTGCAGTGGTTATTATTATATTTACATGCTTCCAGCTCCCGTTTTTGCTCCATGACAGCTCGTACTTTTCCTTTTTCTCCCTCCCTCGCTCACAGACACATAACGTGTACAGCAGTCCATTCTCCCTGCAGCACAGACTACACTGCCTATGATGCTACATTCTTTAGAGCTATACCTGTAGCATTCTGCCTATTAGCTTAGCACAACAACAACAAAAAGGCCTCTCTCACCCAGGAAACACGCAGAGAGAGCGTCACCATGTAACCATGGCAACCGTGACGCTGCCACCTGGAACAACAGAACGTAGCTGTCAAACAAAACCCAAACAGTCCTGGACCGCCACAATATGAAACAGGGAAGTACCGCCGTGTAATCCATTTATTTCAATAAAGTAACTGTATTCTAAATACCACCTTTTTAAACGGTAACTGTAACGGAATACAGTTACTCATATTTTGTATTTTAAATACGTAACGGCGGTACATGTATTCCGTTACTCCCCAACACTGATGACACGCATGTGACATCCCATTGTTAATCCATCGGGTTTATTATGATGTCGACTCACCCTTTACAGATAAAAAAAAGCTCTCAACTCTTCTACTCTTCTAAGCCTTTCAACAGGTTTAAAAGTGTTTATGGGAATTTTTGCCCATTCTTCCAGAAGCACATTTGTGAAGTCAGACACTGGTTTTCAATAAGAACGTCTGACACACAGACTCTGCTCTAATTCTTCCAAAATGTTTTCTATCGTGTTGACGTCAGAACTCTGTGCAGGCCAGTCAAGTTCTTCCATACCGGACTAACTGATCCATGTCTTTATGGACCTACTGTGCGCATTTATGTTGGAACGGGAGGGGGCTGTCCCCAAACTATTTCTACAAAGTTGGTAGTAGGAAGTTTTCCAAGATGTCTTGTTATGTTGACACATTAACACTTCCTTTCACTGGAACTAAGGTGCCAGGCCCTGCTGCTGAAAAACAGCCGAATACCATAATACTCGCTCCATCAAACTTTATACTAAGCACAATGCATCCAGAGAAGTTCTTGACAGTATTTTTAATTTCTTCTTCTTCAATAACAGCATTCAAGCAATTTTTCCACACTAGCTACCTCCTGCTGGAACGCCAAAAAAGACCTCTAGGTAACATTCAAAAAGACACTGAAAGACAGTCAGTTGGTTTTCAACATTAAAATGTTTGCTGGTTATTTCCTGCAAATTGTATCTGCAGAAAGTAAAACTCTGAAGGTAGAGTCTCCGTGTAGAGAGCTCTCTCTCGTGGGATAATGATACGTGAGCACCTTTGTGTCTGTCTGTGAAGTTTTTTGGCTATTCATAATTATTTTTGGTGTGGAACCTAAAAAAAACAACCCAAAAAAACAAAGCTCATAGTCCAATGAGGATGACACTAAGCATAGGTCTAATCGTGGTTGGTTGAAATGTTGAAATGTTCACCTGAACAGGAAAAGGAGGGATTTATGACAAAGAGAGAAACAGCATAAGGACTTCTTTTTTTTTTACTGATGTAAGCATTTCGATCTGGAAAGTGTCTGATTTTAACTCTGATGCTGAATAAATAAACTCTGAATAAACTCAGCAGTCTAAAGTGAAAGCTCGATGCTCCTTCGTCTTTGGTTTACAGTTTGATACAGATGTTTTTCTCTTAGTAACATTGAGCCTGTGAGTGCGACTGTGAATACAAATATGACATCAAAAAGTTTTTTTCAAATTTGCAAAAGAAGAAAAGTTCAGACCACCCAGTGACCTACCGAGTAAACTACGAGTCCATGGCTCACATGAGATCTCTAAATGAGAGAAAAAGAGAAAGACTACTCAGTGACACCGACACACACAGACACATTAAACACAGTGTTGTGCTCTTACTCAGTTCCTCATTCTCTATCTTTATCTCCACCAGGCTATAAGCAAAGATTGATTTTGCTGGCACAGTGAAGCTTGTCTCCGCTTTACCTTGAGAGTTCTGGAGCTGCTGACGGCAACAGATCCACAGCAGGCAACCCCACACAAACCACAGATATACTCAGAGAACTGGAGTTGTAGTAAGTAACAACTATTTTGACTATTTGCAAATGATTTCTCCTTCTGCTCAGTGTTTATTGGCGGTTGACAAACAACGTATTGGTGCATTACCCCCATCAAGTTGTATCGAGTCTGCACCAAAATGTCACTTAAAGATTAGATCCGATCATACAAATTCATTTAGCAAAGACAACTAAACATTGCCTGATAACTGTTACTTCTAGAAATATTTCTCAGTAAATCAATCAACTCTAGTTTCAGTTTAATTCTGTTTAGGTTTTGAATCAGTGGTCTCATTTTAAAATCGTTTCTATATGTTCAGTGTTCCCACATGGTCACTTTAACAGTAGAAAGTTGTATTTATCGCTCTTTGTCACTCATGCCTATGTCACTCTTTTACTGCACTGTTTACTACCTGCACTGTTCTTACATGCCACCAAACCTGCAGGTTAAAGCTTGTTTAATGTCCAGTCACAGTGAGCTGTGTCTTCTTACAATCAGCTCCACCAGAAATTATCTGGAGTTCAGACCTGCAGTGCCACCCAGGATAAATAACACCTCCAGCCACGGTTTAAGTTCAGTGCCAGGCTTTAAGCCTCGTTTAGTCTGCATTTCTTCACTGAGCCTGAAGGAAGCATGGGGTGACAGAATAAGTGTCCAACCCTCTTTACACACGAGACATGGATAAAGGCTTCAAACACTATGTCTGTAAATAAACCAAAAACATTGGCATATTATGCACTGATTATAACAGTCAGAGAAGTCTGCTGTTCGTGGTTGTTGGATTTCAAATAAACTACCTTAGTGCCCCACCTAGCAGGTTTGTCTCCTTACAGTGGCCCTGAAATGACTCCTACAAGGTCTTGGTTTGCCCTAAAACAGTCTATGGGTTCCTGTATGTGAAGATCAGAAACAGATACTCTTGTCCCTGCAGACCGCTGAATTCACTCACTCACCTTTGCAAAGACACTCAGCATCTTTACATAAGAAGTGAAAATGGAGCCATCAGTCGTAGACTTTCTAATAATTTTGACAGGGCTGGAGTTGTAAACTATTTGAGAGACAAACATCAGTTTATCCTTCTCTTTCAGTCCCAGCAGGTCCAAGGTATCCTTGTGTATTTTCCTGGATTTAAAAGGATCCAACACAGAGGAAAAATTGGCTTTTATTTTGAAAATACACAAATAAATAAATAAGCAAAGAGACAAACGTACCTGCCCTTGAATCTGCTCACCACAGTTTTAACATTGGCCTTCTTTGTCATCATGTTGACGGGCTGAACCAGTCCATCCACAGAACTAGTGCTGGCATTAATATAAGCTTCACCCACATTCCTGCATTCTCCACCTATACCTCCACTCCCACTCTTCTCTGTAGTGTTCTTAAAGTCATCTACCAAGACTTCCTCGATGTAATCTGGCAGGAGAATGGAGCATCATTTTTTTATACTCGGTTTCATTTTTTTCTGTTTCATACGAGGTCAGCATGCTGTCATGCAGGTCAGCTCAGTGAGGGTGAACTGTTTAGGAGACACAGGTTCATGAGTGGCAGGGTTAGTGGGCTTAGAAACCTTTTATTCAAGGCTTTACAGCGCTGGGTCTTTTTTTACTGTGCATAATCAAGATCTGGAAATGTGTGTTTTCACTTTACATTCTGAGGGGCTGTGGCTTCGGCTTCTTTTGGCCAATTTGCATGATTGACATCTCTTTTGAATTGTTTCAGCCAAATGAATCACAGTAATGTGGCATTGTTCATGTCAGTTCCACCAATTAGATATTACAAGGTGAAAAATACACATCACCCTAAATTACGACACTTGCCCTGTAACAATCAAATGTCTGTAACTGGGCAGAAAATGGTGATTTTTAACGGAAACGGCTCTGAGGCATTGTGGAAGATGGAGTAAGGAAGGAAACATTCTGTAATGCCAAATGGATGTTTACACATTGGAAACAACGAGCATGGTAAGCCCATTTTTCATGTTATTGATTGTCGATTATCAAAAATATTATGATCTTCTTTTGTGGCTGGTTGTCTTCATGGTCAACCCTGATTATAAGAAATATTAGCATAGTATATTTTTTTCAGATGTGTAGATTAAATCCTGTTTCAAATTGATTTAAACTTTCTTCAGAATTGCAGATGCAGCATTTTTCCTCATGATGGCGCCGGTAAGTCTCTGGAAACTCCAACAAGCCACAAGAAGTAAATGTTTTAAAATGTGAGTAATAATGAGAAACCCTAAAGCAGAACTGAAACTCCGTCTGATAAATTAAATCTTTCATTAAAGGTTGCTTGGACTGAAATGTTTTTTTGATGGTTGAAAAATAAATAACTGTAACGTTTTCCAGATGGAGATCTGCAGGATGAAACCATAAACAAAATCAAAAATATTATGATCTTCTTTTGTGGCTGGTTTGGTGAATTTTTGTCACATTGTGATGAAACTTGCAAACCGTCCTATCTTTGTGAATATGAACTACAAGTATACTTTGATGGGTAAAGTTAAGTGGTAAACAATCCTACTTAAATTTATGCTGGAATTATTGTGTGATAGCCAAAATGTGCATAAATTATGTATGATGGGATGGTATGCCGGAACACCGGGACTTTTATTACCAAGTCCATGTTACAGACGATTAAACGGGAACTTTCCCCTCTTGCTCCCAGTACCAGGGGCAATGGGTCTCAGGAGGGTCAATTTTAAACTGTCTCCTAAACAGCTCACCAGGTGAACCTGTTGACCTTCCTTCATAGAACCATGGTTACTCAGTAACGCCTTGTTTCTTGATAACATGCCTGGAGAGAAGTTTTCTTCCTCTGTGAGCTCGGGCAGGCTGCAGTGTATCACTTTGTACTTCTGTACTGGCCAAAAAATTCCCTCAGTGACTTTGACCAGAGTCAGCAGATCCATTTTACAGTTTAAGTTATCATTAGAGATGAGGTCTGTTCCTCCCAGCGTCTGGACAAATGCTTTGGCTTCAGCAGCAAACATATTCTGTGGAAGCAAGAATAACATTTCTGTACGTCAGCACAAAAGATTTCCACTTTTTTTTCCTACTTTTATGGCACAGGAAGATCTTGAGGAAAGTAGTTTCTAGTTATTTTGCAGGTTTAGATGCATCAGTCAAAGCAGATGACTCAGTTAAAATATAATCAACAAATACGAATTAACAGGGAAACTGAGATTAAAACACTCAGCGGGTGTCTGTATGGTTGGTGCAGATTTTCATACCAGGTGCCCTCCCTGATGCATTGCTACGAATTATATGTCATAACAAATGCACAAGCAAAAAGATAATACGAGAAATAATTACATTTCGCTGGCGCAATTAAATTTTGCTACAGTTTCACGCTCTCTGCATTTGGAGAGAAATCCTGCTTGCACGACTAAATTTACTTTTGACAGTTTGGAGGCAGAACCTAAGGGAGGACGGGGTCACTTTGATGGACACCAGATTACTCAGCTCACTGTGGGTTCAGGCTCCACTGTAATATTTTATCCAGATAATGTTTTGGGTCCTCTGAACAGACAGACTGTGGAGTGGACTGGAGAGCAGGATGTGACAGGCTGTCATTTGGTAAGTAGCTCATTGGTCTGAACTAGTGTCTGATAAACAGCTGTTGCATCATGCTTTGGAAATCTAAAGGCTCCTATTACTACATTACACACAGTGATTGTAGCTGCTGTGTGATAGGTGTGCTAAGTTGTAATGCTTTGTGGTTATATCTGCAGTTACCTAAATCCTTTACTTATATAAAAGTACTAATACTATATTTATGTACATTCTGTAAAAGTACATTTTACTCAAGTAAAAGTACAAATATTATTCATGAAAATAATTCAATTATATATCATTGTTGAGTAGTTGAAGTGTACAACACAGCTGGAGCTAATTCACTGAAGCTAAACCACACAACAATTTATTAGCTGATTTATATTTTATATTAATCTTATTCTGATTAGACTTCATAATGAAATATTTGCATGAATAAATACAATAAAATAAATAAAAACTCAGTATAAAAGCATCTGTGCTACACATCAGTCTTGAAGATTTTGCGACTTTTTGAAAGTAAGTTTGCCAGGTTAATACCTCCTCAAAAGTCCTCCTCAAAGTCAGGTGAGAGTTTAATGCAGCGCTGCCTGAACACAACCAACACTCAAAAGTCTCTGAATCTTTCTGAGGTTATAACAAAAAGATGATGTCATAACAACCCATAGTTTTGTCATTCAGAGCGAATTTGCTCACACAGAGCTGATCACCTACACGTCTTTACTTCTGAACCACTCAGCTTCTTCAAGATGCTCCTTTTACCCCGATCATCTCACAAGTTAAAGTCATCAGCATGCAGATTTTCCACCGCCTTGTTTTAGCCCACAGTGGTATCACTGTCAGAGGCAATGAGTCTGGGAATAAATGTATTTGTGTTTGTTTTTTAATATGGCTTTACATGTATTGACTCCTGCAGTAAAAAAATCAATAATGATCTCATTGATGGCATTGCTGGAAGCTAAATGACATCTGCTTGCTTTTCCTTAGTGTTCCTGCATGTGTATGTTAATACAGGGGTGCACAAACTGCTCTAAACAGAATCTTCATCACTTCTCATCTGAGCAGAAATAAGATATTTTTCACATTTGATGCTCTCTTTGTGGAATTATCCAGTAACATGTTATAAAGGTTATGTCATTAACTTTGTTAGTAATACGAGTGAATATGATGACAAGAATTGAGATACTGAGATTTTATAAATAATAAAATCTGCTCCAACTTCATCACCTGCAGAATCAATGTTATGCAGAGCTGATGCATGTAAAACCAAATATGATGTTCAATACACTCAAATATGCTTGACTGTTTGATTACTGTTTAAATGCGTGCATACATGCAGATGTATCTGATATAATTTTGAACTGTTCATCAGGCTGTAAGCATGTAAAACTTTTTCAGGCATGTGTCCTGACAGCAAAGTTAACGTGAAACATGAATCTTAAAGAGTTTCTTACCTCCGGCAGATTTTCACACCAGAACTGTCTCAGTTCAGACAATGAATCACTGCACAGTCACATGTGTCGGAGTCAGGTTAATGCAGAGTGCAACAGCTGGAGGTCCGACAAAGCCGCAGGAAGCTTCTTCTAAAAAGAAAATTTAGTTTAAACTCTGCGTTTAACAGATTTAAAACCAGAGAGGAAAACAAAACAAAGCCTGTGTTTGAGTCTCTCAGCTGAAAATATGCTGCAGTGTCTGTGAAGAGCAGCAGGGCGTGTGCTGAAGACGGTAAACACGCTGCAACAGAAAAATCTGTTGGCTCATTTTACAGCGAGAAAAACTTCACAGAAAACCTGTAGGAACCTGTGAGACCGCTTTTTTTATACACACACTTTATAAACAATAGATTCTTCAGTAAAACTGTCACTGACTGCTGATTACTCATCTGGTAATCTCTGTCCAAACATTGAAGGACATGACTGTGCATGCAGCAGCCTGTAAGTTCTGCTGAACTGTGACACAGCAACACAATGTTTTTGTTTTGTTTCTTGGGAAAAATGAAACAAAAAATGTATTTAAGTTGGGCAAATCTACATGCTGTGCTCTCACTTCCTTATATACTGAAGTTTTACTTCAAAATCACTTCAGGAAAATCCTGAGGTGTACGTGAAAATGAGACTCCCACTCATCAATTTTAACAGCAGCGTTTTAATTTTGGTTAACATGAGCTCCACAGAGAGTGATCTGAACCTGTTGTGTCGACCTTACAGCAGCGCTGAGCCTCCTGTTACATGTTACATGTCTTCATGGTCAACCCTGATTATAAGAAATATTAGCATGTGTAGATTAAATCCTGTTTCAAATTGATTTAAACTTTCTTCAGAATTGCAGGTGCAGCATTTTTCCTCATGATGGCGCCGGTAAGTCTCTGGAAACTCCAACAAGCCACAAGAAGTAAATGTTTTAAAATGTGAGTAATAATGAGAAACCCTAAAGCAGAACTGAAACTCCGTCTGATAAATTAAATCTTTCATTAAAGGTTGCTTGGACTGAAATGTTTTTTTGATGGTTGAAAAATAAATAACTGTAACGTTTTCCAGATGGAGATCTGCAGGATGAAACCATAAACACAGAAAGTCCTCTTAAAAAGGGCAAAAGGTTCAGTCCAGACTCTGACCCTACAGTTTCTATCGCCTGTTAGTGAGGACTGTCTCTGGAGCAGAGGGCACAATGTTTAGCCTCCTTCTCTGCATGCTGTCACTTCTTTTTCTTGTCTCTCAAGTACCAAATCTTATATAATATATTTCAAGAGATTAGTTCAATATCAATATTGTAAAATTAACTAACAGTAAACAAGCATGGAAACAGGGTCAGGGGCACAGAGGAAGAAACAGGACAGAACATAAAGGAGTGCAGCAAAAACTAATAAAATATTAAAACCATGAGCCGATCATAAAAGTATAAAGTTTTATTTATTTAAAAAATATATATATTTTATTAGATTATTCTTTTTATTTTTGATCTTTGACAGATGAAAGAGGAAACAATGGCAGAAACGTTCAAAGATGCAGAACGCTGCTGTGAAAACAGGTTAACAAAGATCACAGCAGCTGACATTAAGGGTTTGTTGTGGGCTGCATCAGGCTGAGTCCCTGCACAGCGAGGCACAGAACCTCCAGCAGAACCTCTGGGGGCAGCTCGGGCCGGTCCCAGCCGTCACTCAACTCTTTCAGCTTCTGATCGTTCAAACAGATGAACTCAGCCGCCCAGCGGAGCTCCCCTCCCTCCTGCAGGGGGACGGGCAGGGACTCTGGGAGTTTGGCCCGACCGTCCTTCAGTCCATCCACCTGGAGAAGCAGAGAGGGAGCTGTTCTCAGATCAGATTCAAACATGAGGAAGACTCCGCCCACAGGCTGCTGATAGTGGGCGGAGCTGCTGCTGTGTGCTTTTACATGTGTGGGATTTTCTGTTTAGTTTTAGTTTCTTCTTCTTCATTATAAAAACATGATAGACGATGGTTTAAGGTGTCAGATTACACATGTTCAGTGTGCTGAGTCTGTAGGATAAGGTGTGATGAGCCTGGCAGCTGTTGAGAGGAGCATGTAGATGAATGTAGACAAATGAGTGAATGGACCCACCAGCTGGTTGAGGACTCTCAGAGTGTCTGGACTGCAGCGGGTCAGAAGTGGCGGCACTTCATCTGGCAGAGCTGCTCAAACATGAAGAAGAAAGACAAAGTTTGATGACGATGTGACGAACTGAAACGCTGAAACACTGTGCTTCAGATGTGTCAATAAAACTGTGAGCTGAGCTCTCACACACTCCCAAATCACACCTGAGCACCTTTATCTCAGCCCCACCACCTCCAGCTCACATACCACAGCTCCTGTGGAGGATCTACATGTAACTGGATGGGATAAATGTCTCAGAGCGGGTCAGCTGACTTACTGTCCAACGAGCTGACCAACAGGTGAACGGCATCCTTCACAGCAGTGGAGATGTTTGAGATATCGAGAAGGTCCATGAAGGAGGAGACAGCCTGAGACAAAGTGCCTTCAAATGCTCCATTACTGCAGTGATCCAACTGAGAGAAGCAGAGGATTATTAGTAGTAGTATCAGAGCAGGGTGGTGTTTAGTCATGGAGAACATAAAACTACAGTTATGTCCATAAATGTTTGGACAGAGACAACTTTCTTCCAATTTTGGTTCTGTACATTACCGCAATGAATTTTAAATGAAAGAACTTAGATGCAGTTGAAGTTCAGACTTTCAGCTTTAAGTCAGTGGGTTGAACAAAAAGATGCATAAAAATGTGAGGAACTAAACCCTTTTTAACTCAATCCCTTCATTTCAGAGACTCAAAAGTAATTGGCCAAATTAAATAACTGGAAATAAAATGTTCATTTCTAACACTCTAATGCTGACAAATCTTTGCTGGCAATGACAGCCTGAGGTCTTGAACTCATGGACATGCTGGGTTTCCTCCTTTTTGATGCTCTGCCAGGCCTCTACTGCTGCGGCATCCAATTTCTGTTTGTCTGTGGGCCTTTCTGTCTGAAGTTTAGTCTTCAACAAGTAAAATGCTCAGCTGGCTTAAGATATGGTG
This sequence comes from Neolamprologus brichardi, assembly GCF_056152115.1. Taxonomy (NCBI): domain Eukaryota; kingdom Metazoa; phylum Chordata; class Actinopteri; order Cichliformes; family Cichlidae; genus Neolamprologus; species Neolamprologus brichardi. The sequence goes on from NC_142110.1 coordinate 29,032,817, forward strand.
GCTGACCGGGCCATTCAAGAATATTCCACTTGTTTGCTTGAATAAACTCCTGGGTTGCTTTGGGTGTAGGTTTTGGTTAATTGTCAATCTGTATTATTAAAAACCGCCCATTTAATTTGACTGTATTTAGCTGGATTTGAACAGACAGTATGTCTCTGACCTCAGAATTAATTCAGCTTCTTCTGTCCTGTGTCACATCATCATTAAACACTAGTGTCCCAGTGCCTACGGCAGCTATGCATACCCAAACCATCACACTGCCTCCATCGTGTATTACAGATGTTGTGGCATGCTTTGGATCATGAGCTGTTCCACGCCTTCTGCATGCGTTTTTCTTGCCATCATTCTGGTTAAACTTGGTTTCATTTGTCCAAAGAATATTTTTCCAGGACTGTGTTTGTTTGGTTTTTTTGAGCCTTTCTATTCTTGAGTCTTATGAGTGGCTTGGACCTTGCAGTGAACCATTTGCATTTACTTTCATTCAGTCTTCTCTTTATGGTAGACGGTGTTGTTCAGTTGGTTGGATGTTGTGAGGTCATGACCTCACAGCCCACTGCCCAGTTTCAGTCATTGTGCAAATGTACTGTTCATAAGATTGGGGGAACCTGCAGCCAGCTGAGAGTGAAGAAGTCACTTGGATAAGTGACAAAATGTTTCTTCCACTGAAAACACTATGTCCAGGTGAACAGAATCCCCTTTTTGGGATTGCCTTACCTGGATGATTGAGCATGCATCAAGACATGAAATGAAGGGGTTTCTCTTCCCCATGGAAATGATTCTGTGATCATCCACCACCGTTGTCTTCTGTGGACCTCCAGGTCCAGGTTGTGCTGAGTTCACGAGTGCTTTCTATCTTTCTCAGGATGTACCAAACTGTAGTTTTTGCCACTCCTGATATTGTAGCAATTGTTTTTTTCTTCTGTTTTTTCAGCTTAAGGATGGCTTGTTGCACCTGCATAAAGAGCCGCACCTTGTTTGTTCGCAGCAAAATCGTCAAAATGCAAGCACCACACCTCAAATGATCTCGAGGCCTTTTCTCTGCTTAACTGACAATGACATAACAAAGGAATTGCCCACATCTGCCCATCAAGTAGCCTTTGAGTCAACTGTCCAATTACTTTTGTAATGTGTATACCCTCAAATGAAAGCTGAGAGTCTACATTTATGTCTGTTATATAACTATAATTGTAACATGTTTCAGTTAATGGGTAAAAAAAAAAAAAAAAAAAAAAAACTTGTGCCAGTGTCCAAATATATGGACCTAACTGTACCTGCGGTCTGTAACAGCCCCAAGCCTGTTGTCAGTATTGGTTGTTGGGCCTGTGCATACATAATTTAGGTTGATAAAGATATACCAGCAGCATCCATGGTTCCGATAAGCTTACTAGCAGAGAAATATCAGTAAAGAGCTTTTAGAAATATAATTAAGCAGCAATAACTTTAAGCGATCCTTTTAATCAGTTTCTCACATTGAAGTGGAGCAATTTTGCTTCACTCTTCTTAGTGCACTGAGGTTTGTGAGGATTTATTTATGCACAGGATTCTTAAGATCCTGCCACTCTTACAGTTTTCAGAAATGTGCTGATGTGCTCTGATCATTGACCTAGTTTTGATCTAAGCTTTAGCTGTGGGACAGATGGCCTCACATTTGAATCTTGAATACTCTGGTTTATGGAGGAGTTTATAGTTTACTCTGTTCGGCTGCTTAGACATCTCAGCTGTGTTCTTGGAGTCTTGGAGTTTGTTCAGAAACAACTTTGCAAACCTAAGCTGAGCGTTTCTGTTCTTTTTAGAAAGAAGAGGCTTTCTTCAGGCAACCCTTCTGCACAAACCCCACATGTTCATTCTTTTTCTAATTTTGCTGTCATGAACTTAATCATTTAACATAAGGCCTGTAGAGTCTGAGATGTAGCTCTTGGGTTTGTTGCAGTTTATCTGAGGTTACATGGTCTGACCTGGGATGTCCACTGGTGGGGTAACTGTGGCACTGTGTTAACACACCTGAATGCACCAGATCAGCAAACTGCCAAAACCTTTGCTTTTATACAGGCACTCTCCTTTGCTGATAATCCGCTAGACTGGTGCTTGTTTATTCTTGTGGAACCTTCATTCTCACTGTTTAACCATCTCTTCACTTTTTGTTCCTTGCAGTAACTGATGAAGCATCAGTTGAAGAATTACGATCAGTGGGAGATGAAACTTCATGATGAGCACAAAGAAGCTTCAGATGTTGTAAATATTCTTCTTACTGTTTGCTCCAGCAGAGAGAGATCATCCCCATCCTCAGCAAGCTCGCTGAGCTTCTTCAGTAGATCACGACGGGTCGACTCAGGAAGATCTGCCAGCGGCTGCAGTAGAGCTTCCTTCATCTCTAGTTCTGCAGCAAACAAAGAAACAGCAGCAACTAGCTGACCACACTGTCAGTACATGAAAACAGAGTTTGTGCTGGAACCAGCAGTTTGTTAAACAGCAGGTCTTAAATCTCTAAAGATAACAAACTGATTATTTCAGAACTGTGAAGAGCTCAGCAGATTTAAACACACACTTGCCTTCTTTTACTTTTTTCACAGTTGGATTGCTTACGTCATCACCAAGGAGCCAATCTGGAAACAGATCTCAAAATGATTATCACCAGAAAATCTGAAAGTCTTTACTCTTACAAAACTGAACCACAGACAAACACACATTTTACAATAAAAGTCTGGACAGACTGACTCTTTGTTTATTCTTAGTTTTTTTTTCCTACTGATATTCAACTGATAACTACACTTTATTGCCAAAAGTCACTTGTCTGACATGACACGCAGTGTTGGGAAGGTTACTTTTAAAATGTATTCCATTACAGATTACAGATTACATGCCCCAAAATGTATTCTGTAACGTATTCCGTTACGTTACTCAATGAGAGTAACGTATTCTGAATACTTTGGATTACTTAATATATTATCATGCTGTTTACAACTACGTGAATGTACTATTGCTGTGATTTATTACTGTTACTGAAGGTCCGCGGCTCCGAACCGTAGTAAAGGGACCTCTGGCTAATACGGTGGGTTCTGTGTCGGGCTCGTAGCCGAAAACTAGCTTTACTTTGTTGTCTGGGTCAACTTTGCTAGCGAGAGACAGAGAGAGGCGTTGAAAGGCTGCTTCAACGGAACTTATTGTTTTTGGAGGAAAACACGAACACGGTGTACAGTCGAGTCTTAATAGCTTACTTACAACTGGGCTCATCAGGCACTCTTCTTGGCTGCAGTGGTTATTATTATATTTACATGCTTCCAGCTCCCGTTTTTGCTCCATGACAGCTCGTACTTTTCCTTTTTCTCCCTCCCTCGCTCACAGACACATAACGTGTACAGCAGTCCATTCTCCCTGCAGCACAGACTACACTGCCTATGATGCTACATTCTTTAGAGCTATACCTGTAGCATTCTGCCTATTAGCTTAGCACAACAACAACAAAAAGGCCTCTCTCACCCAGGAAACACGCAGAGAGAGCGTCACCATGTAACCATGGCAACCGTGACGCTGCCACCTGGAACAACAGAACGTAGCTGTCAAACAAAACCCAAACAGTCCTGGACCGCCACAATATGAAACAGGGAAGTACCGCCGTGTAATCCATTTATTTCAATAAAGTAACTGTATTCTAAATACCACCTTTTTAAACGGTAACTGTAACGGAATACAGTTACTCATATTTTGTATTTTAAATACGTAACGGCGGTACATGTATTCCGTTACTCCCCAACACTGATGACACGCATGTGACATCCCATTGTTAATCCATCGGGTTTATTATGATGTCGACTCACCCTTTACAGATAAAAAAAGCTCTCAACTCTTCTACTCTTCTAAGCCTTTCAACAGGTTTAAAAGTGTTTATGGGAATTTTTGCCCATTCTTCCAGAAGCACATTTGTGAAGTCAGACACTGGTTTTCAATAAGAACGTCTGACACACAGACTCTGCTCTAATTCTTCCAAAATGTTTTCTATCGTGTTGACGTCAGAACTCTGTGCAGGCCAGTCAAGTTCTTCCATACCGGACTAACTGATCCATGTCTTTATGGACCTACTGTGCGCATTTATGTTGGAACGGGAGGGGGCTGTCCCCAAACTATTTCTACAAAGTTGGTAGTAGGAAGTTTTCCAAGATGTCTTGTTATGTTGACACATTAACACTTCCTTTCACTGGAACTAAGGTGCCAGGCCCTGCTGCTGAAAAACAGCCGAATACCATAATACTCGCTCCATCAAACTTTATACTAAGCACAATGCATCCAGAGAAGTTCTTGACAGTATTTTTAATTTCTTCTTCTTCAATAACAGCATTCAAGCAATTTTTCCACACTAGCTACCTCCTGCTGGAACGCCAAAAAAGACCTCTAGGTAACATTCAAAAAGACACTGAAAGACAGTCAGTTGGTTTTCAACATTAAAATGTTTGCTGGTTATTTCCTGCAAATTGTATCTGCAGAAAGTAAAACTCTGAAGGTAGAGTCTCCGTGTAGAGAGCTCTCTCTCGTGGGATAATGATACGTGAGCACCTTTGTGTCTGTCTGTGAAGTTTTTTGGCTATTCATAATTATTTTTGGTGTGGAACCTAAAAAAAACAACCCAAAAAAACAAAGCTCATAGTCCAATGAGGATGACACTAAGCATAGGTCTAATCGTGGTTGGTTGAAATGTTGAAATGTTCACCTGAACAGGAAAAGGAGGGATTTATGACAAAGAGAGAAACAGCATAAGGACTTCTTTTTTTTTTACTGATGTAAGCATTTCGATCTGGAAAGTGTCTGATTTTAACTCTGATGCTGAATAAATAAACTCTGAATAAACTCAGCAGTCTAAAGTGAAAGCTCGATGCTCCTTCGTCTTTGGTTTACAGTTTGATACAGATGTTTTTCTCTTAGTAACATTGAGCCTGTGAGTGCGACTGTGAATACAAATATGACATCAAAAAGTTTTTTTCAAATTTGCAAAAGAAGAAAAGTTCAGACCACCCAGTGACCTACCGAGTAAACTACGAGTCCATGGCTCACATGAGATCTCTAAATGAGAGAAAAAGAGAAAGACTACTCAGTGACACCGACACACACAGACACATTAAACACAGTGTTGTGCTCTTACTCAGTTCCTCATTCTCTATCTTTATCTCCACCAGGCTATAAGCAAAGATTGATTTTGCTGGCACAGTGAAGCTTGTCTCCGCTTTACCTTGAGAGTTCTGGAGCTGCTGACGGCAACAGATCCACAGCAGGCAACCCCACACAAACCACAGATATACTCAGAGAACTGGAGTTGTAGTAAGTAACAACTATTTTGACTATTTGCAAATGATTTCTCCTTCTGCTCAGTGTTTATTGGCGGTTGACAAACAACGTATTGGTGCATTACCCCCATCAAGTTGTATCGAGTCTGCACCAAAATGTCACTTAAAGATTAGATCCGATCATACAAATTCATTTAGCAAAGACAACTAAACATTGCCTGATAACTGTTACTTCTAGAAATATTTCTCAGTAAATCAATCAACTCTAGTTTCAGTTTAATTCTGTTTAGGTTTTGAATCAGTGGTCTCATTTTAAAATCGTTTCTATATGTTCAGTGTTCCCACATGGTCACTTTAACAGTAGAAAGTTGTATTTATCGCTCTTTGTCACTCATGCCTATGTCACTCTTTTACTGCACTGTTTACTACCTGCACTGTTCTTACATGCCACCAAACCTGCAGGTTAAAGCTTGTTTAATGTCCAGTCACAGTGAGCTGTGTCTTCTTACAATCAGCTCCACCAGAAATTATCTGGAGTTCAGACCTGCAGTGCCACCCAGGATAAATAACACCTCCAGCCACGGTTTAAGTTCAGTGCCAGGCTTTAAGCCTCGTTTAGTCTGCATTTCTTCACTGAGCCTGAAGGAAGCATGGGGTGACAGAATAAGTGTCCAACCCTCTTTACACACGAGACATGGATAAAGGCTTCAAACACTATGTCTGTAAATAAACCAAAAACATTGGCATATTATGCACTGATTATAACAGTCAGAGAAGTCTGCTGTTCGTGGTTGTTGGATTTCAAATAAACTACCTTAGTGCCCCACCTAGCAGGTTTGTCTCCTTACAGTGGCCCTGAAATGACTCCTACAAGGTCTTGGTTTGCCCTAAAACAGTCTATGGGTTCCTGTATGTGAAGATCAGAAACAGATACTCTTGTCCCTGCAGACCGCTGAATTCACTCACTCACCTTTGCAAAGACACTCAGCATCTTTACATAAGAAGTGAAAATGGAGCCATCAGTCGTAGACTTTCTAATAATTTTGACAGGGCTGGAGTTGTAAACTATTTGAGAGACAAACATCAGTTTATCCTTCTCTTTCAGTCCCAGCAGGTCCAAGGTATCCTTGTGTATTTTCCTGGATTTAAAAGGATCCAACACAGAGGAAAAATTGGCTTTTATTTTGAAAATACACAAATAAATAAATAAGCAAAGAGACAAACGTACCTGCCCTTGAATCTGCTCACCACAGTTTTAACATTGGCCTTCTTTGTCATCATGTTGACGGGCTGAACCAGTCCATCCACAGAACTAGTGCTGGCATTAATATAAGCTTCACCCACATTCCTGCATTCTCCACCTATACCTCCACTCCCACTCTTCTCTGTAGTGTTCTTAAAGTCATCTACCAAGACTTCCTCGATGTAATCTGGCAGGAGAATGGAGCATCATTTTTTTATACTCGGTTTCATTTTTTTCTGTTTCATACGAGGTCAGCATGCTGTCATGCAGGTCAGCTCAGTGAGGGTGAACTGTTTAGGAGACACAGGTTCATGAGTGGCAGGGTTAGTGGGCTTAGAAACCTTTTATTCAAGGCTTTACAGCGCTGGGTCTTTTTTTACTGTGCATAATCAAGATCTGGAAATGTGTGTTTTCACTTTACATTCTGAGGGGCTGTGGCTTCGGCTTCTTTTGGCCAATTTGCATGATTGACATCTCTTTTGAATTGTTTCAGCCAAATGAATCACAGTAATGTGGCATTGTTCATGTCAGTTCCACCAATTAGATATTACAAGGTGAAAAATACACATCACCCTAAATTACGACACTTGCCCTGTAACAATCAAATGTCTGTAACTGGGCAGAAAATGGTGATTTTTAACGGAAACGGCTCTGAGGCATTGTGGAAGATGGAGTAAGGAAGGAAACATTCTGTAATGCCAAATGGATGTTTACACATTGGAAACAACGAGCATGGTAAGCCCATTTTTCATGTTATTGATTGTCGATTATCAAAAATATTATGATCTTCTTTTGTGGCTGGTTGTCTTCATGGTCAACCCTGATTATAAGAAATATTAGCATAGTATATTTTTTTCAGATGTGTAGATTAAATCCTGTTTCAAATTGATTTAAACTTTCTTCAGAATTGCAGATGCAGCATTTTTCCTCATGATGGCGCCGGTAAGTCTCTGGAAACTCCAACAAGCCACAAGAAGTAAATGTTTTAAAATGTGAGTAATAATGAGAAACCCTAAAGCAGAACTGAAACTCCGTCTGATAAATTAAATCTTTCATTAAAGGTTGCTTGGACTGAAATGTTTTTTTGATGGTTGAAAAATAAATAACTGTAACGTTTTCCAGATGGAGATCTGCAGGATGAAACCATAAACAAAATCAAAAATATTATGATCTTCTTTTGTGGCTGGTTTGGTGAATTTTTGTCACATTGTGATGAAACTTGCAAACCGTCCTATCTTTGTGAATATGAACTACAAGTATACTTTGATGGGTAAAGTTAAGTGGTAAACAATCCTACTTAAATTTATGCTGGAATTATTGTGTGATAGCCAAAATGTGCATAAATTATGTATGATGGGATGGTATGCCGGAACACCGGGACTTTTATTACCAAGTCCATGTTACAGACGATTAAACGGGAACTTTCCCCTCTTGCTCCCAGTACCAGGGGCAATGGGTCTCAGGAGGGTCAATTTTAAACTGTCTCCTAAACAGCTCACCAGGTGAACCTGTTGACCTTCCTTCATAGAACCATGGTTACTCAGTAACGCCTTGTTTCTTGATAACATGCCTGGAGAGAAGTTTTCTTCCTCTGTGAGCTCGGGCAGGCTGCAGTGTATCACTTTGTACTTCTGTACTGGCCAAAAAATTCCCTCAGTGACTTTGACCAGAGTCAGCAGATCCATTTTACAGTTTAAGTTATCATTAGAGATGAGGTCTGTTCCTCCCAGCGTCTGGACAAATGCTTTGGCTTCAGCAGCAAACATATTCTGTGGAAGCAAGAATAACATTTCTGTACGTCAGCACAAAAGATTTCCACTTTTTTTTCCTACTTTTATGGCACAGGAAGATCTTGAGGAAAGTAGTTTCTAGTTATTTTGCAGGTTTAGATGCATCAGTCAAAGCAGATGACTCAGTTAAAATATAATCAACAAATACGAATTAACAGGGAAACTGAGATTAAAACACTCAGCGGGTGTCTGTATGGTTGGTGCAGATTTTCATACCAGGTGCCCTCCCTGATGCATTGCTACGAATTATATGTCATAACAAATGCACAAGCAAAAAGATAATACGAGAAATAATTACATTTCGCTGGCGCAATTAAATTTTGCTACAGTTTCACGCTCTCTGCATTTGGAGAGAAATCCTGCTTGCACGACTAAATTTACTTTTGACAGTTTGGAGGCAGAACCTAAGGGAGGACGGGGTCACTTTGATGGACACCAGATTACTCAGCTCACTGTGGGTTCAGGCTCCACTGTAATATTTTATCCAGATAATGTTTTGGGTCCTCTGAACAGACAGACTGTGGAGTGGACTGGAGAGCAGGATGTGACAGGCTGTCATTTGGTAAGTAGCTCATTGGTCTGAACTAGTGTCTGATAAACAGCTGTTGCATCATGCTTTGGAAATCTAAAGGCTCCTATTACTACATTACACACAGTGATTGTAGCTGCTGTGTGATAGGTGTGCTAAGTTGTAATGCTTTGTGGTTATATCTGCAGTTACCTAAATCCTTTACTTATATAAAAGTACTAATACTATATTTATGTACATTCTGTAAAAGTACATTTTACTCAAGTAAAAGTACAAATATTATTCATGAAAATAATTCAATTATATATCATTGTTGAGTAGTTGAAGTGTACAACACAGCTGGAGCTAATTCACTGAAGCTAAACCACACAACAATTTATTAGCTGATTTATATTTTATATTAATCTTATTCTGATTAGACTTCATAATGAAATATTTGCATGAATAAATACAATAAAATAAATAAAAACTCAGTATAAAAGCATCTGTGCTACACATCAGTCTTGAAGATTTTGCGACTTTTTGAAAGTAAGTTTGCCAGGTTAATACCTCCTCAAAAGTCCTCCTCAAAGTCAGGTGAGAGTTTAATGCAGCGCTGCCTGAACACAACCAACACTCAAAAGTCTCTGAATCTTTCTGAGGTTATAACAAAAAGATGATGTCATAACAACCCATAGTTTTGTCATTCAGAGCGAATTTGCTCACACAGAGCTGATCACCTACACGTCTTTACTTCTGAACCACTCAGCTTCTTCAAGATGCTCCTTTTACCCCGATCATCTCACAAGTTAAAGTCATCAGCGTGCAGATTTTCCACCGCCTTGTTTTAGCCCACAGTGGTATCACTGTCAGAGGCAATGAGTCTGGGAATAAATGTATTTGTGTTTGTTTTTTAATATGGCTTTACATGTATTGACTCCTGCAGTAAAAAAATCAATAATGATCTCATTGATGGCATTGCTGGAAGCTAAATGACATCTGCTTGCTTTTCCTTAGTGTTCCTGCATGTGTATGTTAATACAGGGGTGCACAAACTGCTCTAAACAGAATCTTCATCACTTCTCATCTGAGCAGAAATAAGATATTTTTCACATTTGATGCTCTCTTTGTGGAATTATCCAGTAACATGTTATAAAGGTTATGTCATTAACTTTGTTAGTAATACGAGTGAATATGATGACAAGAATTGAGATACTGAGATTTTATAAATAATAAAATCTGCTCCAACTTCATCACCTGCAGAATCAATGTTATGCAGAGCTGATGCATGTAAAACCAAATATGATGTTCAATACACTCAAATATGCTTGACTGTTTGATTACTGTTTAAATGCGTGCATACATGCAGATGTATCTGATATAATTTTGAACTGTTCATCAGGCTGTAAGCATGTAAAACTTTTTCAGGCATGTGTCCTGACAGCAAAGTTAACGTGAAACATGAATCTTAAAGAGTTTCTTACCTCCGGCAGATTTTCACACCAGAACTGTCTCAGTTCAGACAATGAATCACTGCACAGTCACATGTGTCGGAGTCAGGTTAATGCAGAGTGCAACAGCTGGAGGTCCGACAAAGCCGCAGGAAGCTTCTTCTAAAAAGAAAATTTAGTTTAAACTCTGCGTTTAACAGATTTAAAACCAGAGAGGAAAACAAAACAAAGCCTGTGTTTGAGTCTCTCAGCTGAAAATATGCTGCAGTGTCTGTGAAGAGCAGCAGGGCGTGTGCTGAAGACGGTAAACACGCTGCAACAGAAAAATCTGTTGGCTCATTTTACAGCGAGAAAAACTTCACAGAAAACCTGTAGGAACCTGTGAGACCGCTTTTTTTATACACACACTTTATAAACAATAGATTCTTCAGTAAAACTGTCACTGACTGCTGATTACTCATCTGGTAATCTCTGTCCAAACATTGAAGGACATGACTGTGCATGCAGCAGCCTGTAAGTTCTGCTGAACTGTGACACAGCAACACAATGTTTTTGTTTTGTTTCTTGGGAAAAATGAAACAAAAAATGTATTTAAGTTGGGCAAATCTACATGCTGTGCTCTCACTTCCTTATATACTGAAGTTTTACTTCAAAATCACTTCAGGAAAATCCTGAGGTGTACGGTGAAAATGAGACTCCCACTCATCAATTTTAACAGCAGCGTTTTAATTTTGGTTAACATGAGCTCCAAAGAGAGTGATCTGAACCTGTTGTGTCGACCTTACAGCAGCGCTGAGCCTCCTGTTACATGTTACATGTCTTCATGGTCAACCCTGATTATAAGAAATATTAGCATGTGTAGATTAAATCCTGTTTCAAATTGATTTAAACTTTCTTCAGAATTGCAGGTGCAGCATTTTTCCTCATGATGGCGCCGGTAAGTCTCTGGAAACTCCAACAAGCCACAAGAAGTAAATGTTTTAAAATGTGAGTAATAATGAGAAACCCTAAAGCAGAACTGAAACTCCGTCTGATAAATTAAATCTTTCATTAAAGGTTGCTTGGACTGAAATGTTTTTTTGATGGTTGAAAAATAAATAACTGTAACGTTTTCCAGATGGAGATCTGCAGGATGAAACCATAAACACAGAAAGTCCTCTTAAAAAGGGCAAAAGGTTCAGTCCAGACTCAGACAGTTTCTATCGCCTGTTAGTGAGGACTGTCTCTGGAGCAGAGGGCACAATGTTTAGCCTCCTTCTCTGCATGCTGTCACTTCTTTTTCTTGTCTCTCAAGTACCAAATCTTATATAATATATTTCAAGAGATTAGTTCAATATCAATATTGTAAAATTAACTAACAGTAAACAAGCATGGAAACAGGGTCAGGGGCACAGAGGAAGAAACAGGACAGAACATAAAGGAGTGCAGCAAAAACTAATAAAATATTAAAACCATGAGCCGATCATAAAAGTATAAAGTTTTATTTATTTAAAAAATATATATATTTTATTAGATTATTCTTTTTATTTTTGATCTTTGACAGATGAAAGAGGAAACAATGGCAGAAACGTTCAAAGATGCAGAACGCTGCTGTGAAAACAGGTTAACAAAGATCACAGCAGCTGACATTAAGGGTTTGTTGTGGGCTGCATCAGGCTGAGTCCCTGCACAGCGAGGCACAGAACCTCCAGCAGAACCTCTGGGGGCAGCTCGGGCCGGTCCCAGCCGTCACTCAACTCTTTCAGCTTCTGATCGTTCAAACAGATGAACTCAGCCGCCCAGCGGAGCTCCCCTCCCTCCTGCAGGGGGACGGGCAGGGACTCTGGGAGTTTGGCCCGACCGTCCTTCAGTCCATCCACCTGGAGAAGCAGAGAGGGAGCTGTTCTCAGATCAGATTCAAACATGAGGAAGACTCCGCCCACAGGCTGCTGATAGTGGGCGGAGCTGCTGCTGTGTGCTTTTACATGTGTGGGATTTTCTGTTTAGTTTTAGTTTCTTCTTCTTCATTATAAAAACATGATAGACGATGGTTTAAGGTGTCAGATTACACATGTTCAGTGTGCTGAGTCTGTAGGATAAGGTGTGATGAGCCTGGCAGCTGTTGAGAGGAGCATGTAGATGAATGTAGACAAATGAGTGAATGGACCCACCAGCTGGTTGAGGACTCTCAGAGTGTCTGGACTGCAGCGGGTCAGAAGTGGCGGCACTTCATCTGGCAGAGCTGCTCAAACATGAAGAAGAAAGACAAAGTTTGATGACGATGTGACGAACTGAAACGCTGAAACACTGTGCTTCAGATGTGTCAATAAAACTGTGAGCTGAGCTCTCACACACTCCCAAATCACACCTGAGCACCTTTATCTCAGCCCCACCACCTCCAGCTCACATACCACAGCTCCTGTGGAGGATCTACATGTAACTGGATGGGATAAATGTCTCAGAGCGGGTCAGCTGACTTACTGTCCAACGAGCTGACCAACAGGTGAACGGCATCCTTCACAGCAGTGGAGATGTTTGAGATATCGAGAAGGTCCATGAAGGAGGAGACAGCCTGAGACAAAGTGCCTTCAAATGCTCCATTACTGCAGTGATCCAACTGAGAGAAGCAGAGGATTATTAGTAGTAGTATCAGAGCAGGGTGGTGTTTAGTCATGGAGAACATAAAACTACAGTTATGTCCATAAATGTTTGGACAGAGACAACTTTCTTCCAATTTTGGTTCTGTACATTACCGCAATGAATTTTAAATGAAAGAACTTAGATGCAGTTGAAGTTCAGACTTTCAGCTTTAAGTCAGTGGGTTGAACAAAAAGATGCATAAAAATGTGAGGAACTAAACCCTTTTTAACTCAATCCCTTCATTTCAGAGACTCAAAAGTAATTGGCCAAATTAAATAACTGGAAATAAAATGTTCATTTCTAACACTCTAATGCTGACAAATCTTTGCTGGCAATGACAGCCTGAGGTCTTGAACTCATGGACATGCTGGGTTTCCTCCTTTTTGATGCTCTGCCAGGCCTCTACTGCTGCGGCATCCAATTTCTGTTTGTCTGTGGGCCTTTCTGTCTGAAGTTTAGTCTTCAACAAGTAAAATGCTCAGCTGGCTTAAGATATGGTGGCTGACCGGGCCATTCAAGAATATTCCACTTGTTTGCTTGAATAAACTCCTGGGTTGCTTTGGGTGTAGGTTTTGGTTAATTGTCAATCTGTATTATTAAAAACCGCCCATTTAATTTGACTGTATTTAGCTGGATTTGAACAGACAGTATGTCTCTGACCTCAGAATTAATTCAGCTTCTTCTGTCCTGTGTCACATCATCATTAAACACTAGTGTCCCAGTGCCTACGGCAGCTATGCATACCCAAACCATCACACTGCCTCCATCGTGTATTACAGATGTTGTGGCATGCTTTGGATCATGAGCTGTTCCACGCCTTCTGCATGCGTTTTTCTTGCCATCATTCTGGTTAAACTTGGTTTCATTTGTCCAAAGAATATTTTTCCAGGACTGTGTTTGTTTGGTTTTTTTGAGCCTTTCTATTCTTGAGTCTTATGAGTGGCTTGGACCTTGCAGTGAACCATTTGCATTTACTTTCATTCAGTCTTCTCTTTATGGTAGACGGTGTTGTTCAGTTGGTTGGATGTTGTGAGGTCATGACCTCACAGCCCACTGCCCAGTTTCAGTCATTGTGCAAATGTACTGTTCATAAGATTGGGGGAACCTGCAGCCAGCTGAGAGTGAAGAAGTCACTTGGATAAGTGACAAAATGTTTCTTCCACTGAAAACACTATGTCCAGGTGAACAGAATCCCCTTTTTGGGATTGCCTTACCTGGATGATTGAGCATGCATCAAGACATGAAATGAAGGGGTTTCTCTTCCCCATGGAAATGATTCTGTGATCATCCACCACCGTTGTCTTCTGTGGACCTCCAGGTCCAGGTTGTGCTGAGTTCACGAGTGCTTTCTATCTTTCTCAGGATGTACCAAACTGTAGTTTTTGCCACTCCTGATATTGTAGCAATTGTTTTTTTCTTCTGTTTTTTCAGCTTAAGGATGGCTTGTTGCACCTCCATAAAGTGTTGTTTGTTCGCAGCAAAATCGTCAAAATGCAAGCACCACACCTCAAATGATCTCGAGGCCTTTTCTCTGCTTAACTGACAATGACATAACAAAGGAATTGCCCACATCTGCCCATCAAGTAGCCTTTGAGTCAACTGTCCAATTACTTTTGTAATGTGTATACCCTCAAATGAAAGCTGAGAGTCTACATTTATGTCTGTTATATAACTATAATTGTAACATGTTTCAGTTAATGGGTAAAAAAAAAAAAAAAAAAAAAAACTTGTGCCAGTGTCCAAATATATGGACCTAACTGTACCTGCGGTCTGTAACAGCCCCAAGCCTGTTGTCAGTATTGGTTGTTGGGCCTGTGCATACATAATTTAGGTTGATAAAGATATACCAGCAGCATCCATGGTTCCGATAAGCTTACTAGCAGAGAAATATCAGTAAAGAGCTTTTAGAAATATAATTAAGCAGCAATAACTTTAAGCGATCCTTTTAATCAGTTTCTCACATTGAAGTGGAGCAATTTTGCTTCACTCTTCTTAGTGCACTGAGGTTTGTGAGGATTTATTTATGCACAGGATTCTTAAGATCCTGCCACTCTTACAGTTTTCAGAAATGTGCTGATGTGCTCTGATCATTGACCTAGTTTTGATCTAAGCTTTAGCTGTGGGACAGATGGCCTCACATTTGAATCTTGAATACTCTGGTTTATGGAGGAGTTTATAGTTTACTCTGTTCGGCTGCTTAGACATCTCAGCTGTGTTCTTGGAGTCTTGGAGTTTGTTCAGAAACAACTTTGCAAACCTAAGCTGAGCGTTTCTGTTCTTTTTAGAAAGAAGAGGCTTTCTTCAGGCAACCCTTCTGCACAAACCCCACATGTTCATTCTTTTTCTAATTTTGCTGTCATGAACTTAATCATTTAACATAAGGCCTGTAGAGTCTGAGATGTAGCTCTTGGGTTTGTTGCAGTTTATCTGAGGTTACATGGTCTGACCTGGGATGTCCACTGGTGGGGTAACTGTGGCACTGTGTTAACACACCTGAATGCACCAGATCAGCAAATTGCCAAAACCTTTGCTTTTATACAGGCACTCTCCTTTGCTGATAATCCGCTAGACTGGTGCTTGTTTATTCTTGTGGAACCTTCATTCTCACTGTTTAACCATCTCTTCACTTTTTGTTCCTTGCAGTAACTGATGAAGCATCAGTTGAAGAATTAAGATCAGTGGGAGATGAAACTTCATGATGAGCACAAAGAAGCTTCAGATGTTGTAAATATTCTTCTTACTGTTTGCTCCAGCAGAGAGAGATCATCCCCATCCTCAGCAAGCTCGCTGAGCTTCTTCAGTAGATCACGACAGGTCGACTCAGGAAGATCTGCCAGCGGCTGCAGAAAAGCATCCTTCATCTTTAGTTCTGCGGCAAACACAGAAATAGCAGAACTTATACGATCACACTCAATAAATTAAAGCAGAGTTTGTGCTGTAGGTCCCAAACTCCAAAAACTTCACTCTGATTAATTCAGAACAGGGAAAAGCTCAAACTGTCAGACACACCTTCTTTAATCTGTTGTAGCGTCACACTCTCTATGTCATCGCCAAAGAGTCCATCTGAAAACAGACCTCAAGATTATTAAAAGTGAGAAAGACTTCATGTTGATGTGAACATTAAGACAAACATGGCATCAACTTCAGCCACACGCAGCAACATACCGAGGCCACCTCGAGTCCAGGGTTCACACGAGATCTCTAAATGAGAGCAAAGGACAGAAATTATACTCAGTAACACACACACACACACAAACACACACACATGCAATCAACACAGTGTTGTGCTCTTACTCAGCTTCTCATCCTCTATCTTTATCTCCACCAGGCCGTAAGCAAAGGTGGATTTTTCTGGAACAGTGAAGCTTGTCTTCTCTTTTCTGTGGCCCTAAAACATTTATTTTTTGTTAAATTACACATAACTGCACAATCAATACACAAGCATAGAAGAAACACTATCATTGTTCTCCATTTGCCACACAATTTAGATGATCTTCAGTCTATTTCCAAGAGTTTTGGAGACCTTTGGTCTGAAGTTGCTGAGGTGAAGGGATCGGGTTTACAACAGACAGTTTGAATTCTTCCAAACATTTTAAAGAGCTGCTGCACCGTGAACACCCAAATTCTAAAGCTGCTGCCCTCTTGTTGTTGGAACTGACAGCAGCCTTTGACGTGGTCGACCATGATATCCTGCTATCACAGCTGGAATCATATGATGGCCTAATAGGGTTTGGTCTTCAGTAGTTTTGGTCCTTATCTGGAAGGACTTTTTATGTCAACATGGGCCATCACGGCTCCTCTTAATTATGGTGCACCTCAAAGCTCGATTTTGGGTCCTGCCTTGTTTGCACTGCATATGTTGCCACTGGGATCTGTTTTCTCACAGTACAACCTTTCTTCACTTTCTTTTTTCACTACTTTGGAGATGACTTTGAGATCTATCTGCCTTTAAAAGCAGGGACAGACCCACTTCAGTTATTATTATGTTGGCTTGATGGTGTTAAACAGTGGATGTCTTTAATTTTTAATTATTTTTTTTTATTAAATGAAAACAAAACAGAAGCTGTCATTTTTGGTAACTTCATTAAGCACATTGACAGCAGTCTAGGCCCCTTATCTTCCTATTGTAAGACAATGGTTAAAAACCTCGGTGTGTACCTTGATGGTTGCTTTAAACTGTAGGCAGGTGAGTGCAGTAGTCCAATCCAGCTTTTTTAATTTAAGACAGCTAGCCAAGGTTAAGCCGTACCTTCCAGCTAATGTCTTTGAACGTGTTATTCATCTCTTCGTTACTTACAGACTGGACTACTGCAATTCTTTGTACTTTGGTTTGGACCAGGCCTCTCTTTATCGTCTCCAGTTGGTCTGAAATGCAGCTGCTCGTCTGCTAAATGGCACTAAACAGAAGAAGCATATTATCCTGGGTTTGGCCTCTCTACATTGGCTCCCTTTTCCTTACAGGATCCAATTTAAAATGTTACTTTTTGTTTTTAAATCATTTAACGGCCAAGCGCCTTCTTACCTATTTGACCACCTTTATATTTATGTTCCAAAAAGAACCACGAGGTCCAAACTAACCTTAACTATTTCACAGACTAAACTTAACTATCGTGGACACAGAGGCTTCTGTGTGGCAGGTCCCAAACTCTGGAATTGCCTTCCTCTTAATATTAGATCTGCACAAACACTCAAAGACACACACTTAAGTCTGGCTTTTGACACACTCTGACCTAAACATTTTTGGTTTTAACAGCCTTAGTTGTTGCTGTTGTTTTAGTTTTTTAATTGCTTTTCTATATTTTACTGCATCACTGCATTTTATTTATTTTAGTGGTATTTTACATTGTTAAGCACTTTGTGCAGCATGGACTGTTTGGAAATGTGCAATATAAATAAACTTGACCTTGACCTTAAATGTTACACACAGCTCCATCAGATGATGTCTACAATGGTTCTGGCTGCAGAGCATCTGTTTATGTGCCACTCTCTGGTAAATAATCACGCGACTCTAATAAAATGACCTGGCTACACCATGGGTCAGGCCCGGTGCCAGGGTTTACAGTGCTGGGTATTCTGCCTGCTTGTTAGCATTGCAGTGTAGGAAACAGGAAACCATGGAAACCATGCTCTGTGGCAAATGCTGTTTTCTAGATAGTAATTTGAGAATTATGCTCTTAATAGTTGATGAATTTTTACACAATACTTATTTTTATGACTTTAACCAGTCTGCTACTCAGGAGTTTATTTTGGGGGGGTTATACAGGAACTTGTTTCTTCCTCAAATGTGGCCTTGAAATAGGCCTGCCAGGGACGTTTATGTCCACAAATAGCCTTTGAGTTCCTGAAGTGGAACAAAGTGAGTGGAGTCCTGCAGAAGTGGATTGGATTCCCAGAGTCCTGATGTCCGCAGAATCAGTTTTGATTAAACAATGAGGCAGAAGTTACCAACAGTCTAAATCTGCCGAAGAACTGTGGCAAATTCTCCAAAATGCTGAAGAACCAACCATTCACGTAACTTACAAACAGAGGAACTGAATACGTAAAGAATTCCTGATTCGAATTCATTAACTCAATCACTTTAATCACTACAGACGAATCATGCTGCACCTGCACTCTGGACAGTTTGTTCTTCACAAACAAGTAATCAATTCATTACCAATACAGCTCAAACATGAGTTACTGAAAACAAAGCTGAGCCCAGAATGTCTTCATCCTTTGGAGATTCACTCACCTTTGCAAACAGACTCAGTATCTTTATGCAGGATGCTAACAAGGACCCATCCCTCGTGCACTTTCTAATAAGTGTGACAGGACAGGAGTTGTAAATTGTCTGGTGAACAAAAGCCAGTTTATCCTTTGTTTTCAGTGCCAGCAGGTTCACTTTGTCTGTTTTTATGGTCCTGGAAACAGGAAGCAGCAGCAGAGAGTAAAAGGATTAGCGCATGTTTGGAAAACAGCGATCGCTGAGCAGAGACAGAGCCCTACCCGTCACTGAGCACGCTCCTCAGGGCTTTAAGGTCGACTTTCTTCGACATCATGTTGACGGGCTGAACTAGTCCATCCATGCTGTCAGCGCCTGCATTCACTTCAGCTTCATACACACCAACGTCTTTTCCACCTAACCCTCCTCTCCCGCTCGTCTTTGTTGAAGTCATGAAATTACTCACAAAGGGCTCATCTGTGCACTCTGGAGGGAGAAAGGAGCATCACTTACACATGATACAGTCGTTCTATATATTATGAGGTCAATGTACCACAACACACAGGTCAGCTTAATGAGGGGGAGTTATTTAGGAGACAGAGGCACACCCACCGCCACCTCTGGTATAACTGGAGCATATAAGTAAAGACACACACTCCCAGCTGATTCTCCTTTCTGTGGATTAAGGAATGTATTAGTTCACCGTGACACTGGTGAGCCTGTTTGCCTTGCAGGTCACAACCCATCATCCTCTGTCTTACTTTATCACCCTTCCTCTCTCTCTAGCAAAAGTATTGATGATGAGGGGCAGAGATGTAGGCCCTAGCACCAATAGCTGGCCCATCTGAATAAGATAGATTCTGTGAATTAAGGTCAGCATGTGAACTACAGTATTATATCATCATCACCAGGCTAATGGGACTCAGTCAGAAAAAAAGGTGTATTTATATTGTGTGACACAAAATATGTGTGTGTTTATGCATCTGAATACACACCTGGGCTGAAGTCTTCCAACTCCATGAGCTCGGGCAGACTGAGTTGCATTATCTTGTACTTTTGCACTGGCCAGAATTTTCCTCTGCTGACTTTGACCAGAGTCAGCAGATCTACTTTCTTGATTAGGCTCTCATTATAGATGAGCTCTTTATCTCCCACCTTTTCAATAATTTTTTTGGCCTCAGCTGCAAACATCTTCTGTGGAGACAATAAAGCAAGCACAGCTGTTTTCAGTTCACTGCATGAATTTCTTAATGGTTAATTTGCAGATTTATCCAAATGCTGCAAAAATGATAAACTTTTCCTGCGTCCAGGAAAAGATAGGACGCTGTCTAAGATGCAAATCTAAAAGAATGGAGCCATTTGCAAATCCTTATAACCCAATATTTAATATAAAAGAGTAAAAATAAAGCTATGTTTCTCTGATCGTTACCAAAACATTACAGTATGGAGCCACTCAAAATGCTAAAAGTTCAACATATTAAACGCTGAAACTGAGAAATGTTGTGTCTGTGAAAGGTATCTGATTACAGCACGTCACTCAAAACCATCTGAAAAACAGCCACAATTTATAACCATTTAAATATTTCTATTTGTGTCTCTCAAACCTTTAGTGTTCCCGTTCTCTATGACAGTTATTCTAAAATGTTCCAATTCTTTTGACCATTTTATACAAATAGGAGTTAACCTCCAGTGAACTTTTTTCATCAGCACTGTGGAACTAAGTATTTTCCTAATTGCCTATTTTATTTATCCACAGTTCACTGAAAACATCAGAATGTTGTGATAGGAAGTTGAAATTATAATCAAATCTAAGTAAATTTATTAACAGGTTCAGTAAGCAAGCTCATTAATCCTGTTTTATACTCTTTACATTGACTCCCAGAAGAGATACCAAGCACTCCACGGCCAGGCTTCAGCCTTATTGAACACTCTGCTGCTCACAGACTCGTCGTACCAGATGAAAGCTGGAGGAGAACGCAGCCTTTCAGTCTGTGGCTCCAAGACTGAAACATTTTTGTTTAGTCAGGTTTTTCTGATGTTCACTCTATTCTGCGGCTCAACTTGTTTTTCTATAATATATTATTTTACTCTATTTTGTTGTACAGTGCTTTTTCTGTATGTTCTAAAAAGACTTTACTTTCTTAAAAATAGAAATGTATGGTGCTGCATCGACTCCTACAAACACTGAACCCTCTCATTCTCTTCAGCAATGACCTCATTGTGGTGTGATCTGAAGGTTTTCTGTAGTTATTACTAAATTATTTAAATTCTAAATAATTTCTCATCTTACTCAGATATGTACAGTCTGCTCTGAGCAGAGACATTGTCACTTAATGTGCACATACAAGTGTTTCCTGTGCAGACGTCACATAGCGCTAAAATATCTTCATTATCTCATGTTTAATCTATGGTGAGATATCCGCATTTTTACAGACACAGAGATTATAAACAGCTAAACTACTTTTTAACAAAATACAAGTGTCTCAAATGATGTGTTCACTGATCACACTGCAATCAGGAAACCCATTAGCGCTACAGACATAAACAAGCTTAAGCTCAACAGGGATGCACACGCTGATCCTTCAGTAATAAACACACAAAAGCCTCAAGCGCTGTTTCACCTGCGCTGCAGGATTACGACTGTAGCTTACAGTGGTGGGAGCAGACGCCACTAAAACACCTTGTTGTTTTGGTGTCACTCTGCTGCCTAAAATAACACGAGGTAAGCTGAAACACAGAGCTAGGAAACACTAGTCTTACCGTGCTTGTCCTCAATGCTGATTAAGCTGTTGTTTCGCTTTCTCTGCAGCTTCAGGAGTATCAGGGTCCTCGACCTACAGGAAATGAGTAGTGTGGTGTTTTTAACCTCAGTGCCTGCAGAGTTCAACAGCTGAAAGTTACACTTTTCAAAAAGAGCTACCCTCAAAGGCTATACATTTATTATTAATGACACCTTATTGCACTGATCATATAAAAAGCCATGCTAAGAAATCATATAAAAGCCTTGCTATAATCTGCCTGCAGTGGTTCTTTTATCTGTGGCTCTTATCAGGATAAGAGAAAACAGAAGTTGTCAACTGAATTCGCCTGCCTGTTGTTTATTAACTGCTCATAATCAGCTGCATATCAAAGAAGTGCACGAGTCTTTTAGAAGGAGGACGCATGGCCTTCACTCAGTGGGTTCTTAAAAAAAAGGCTGGGTGTGGAAAATTAGTCACAAAGTTCACAGTTTGGGTGTTCGTGTGAAAAAGGGAACATGAGTGGTTATATGAAAAAAAAAGTTTCTAAATAAACTTTAAAAACAGGAAGTAAAAAAAACACCAACATAATAGGAAATGCTTGAACACCATTAAACAGTCACTCAGTAACATCCTCTGACTGCACGCTTAACTGCTTATTTCAGAAATGTGGTTTGGGATGTGGTGTCTGATTTCATCATGGATTCTTTGATTAATGAGCTTCCGACTCTTGTTAATGGAGCCGCTCACTAGTACGATGAAGAAAATAATACATTTCAAAGGCCAATTATTAGTATTGTCACTGAATTATTGCATGGTAAATATTTCTGATGATGGACTCATATTGTTTGTCAGCAAACAAATAAGCAACTTAAAACTTTTCTTTGAGGCAACAAAATAAAGCAAACAAGAAGCTGAGAGCGCAAACCTCCAGCGGGCAGCATTCACCCTTTAGGGAAACAGTATTCATTTGTTCTCTCTTGTCTTTTTAAACAGACTCTATCAGCGCCTGAATGTAACAAACACAGTTACTGTCTGACTGTCGACACCAGGTTACATCAGGATAAACCACATAACATTAACAACATTACACACAAATATTGTGTAGGTGTAGATGATGGATGATAGGTACTGATTAATAAATAACTGTACATAAATAACTGGAGCTTACTACATAATATTACACTACAGTATATTTCTACCTAAGCAGGAAGCTCATACTGTTTCTGCTTTCTTTAAACATATCACATTTAACACATTTTCGAGAAACTTGAAAGAAAGGCGCATGTGCACTGTAAAAGTGAGGTCAGAGGTCAAATGACATGTGACATGATGTTTTAAATGTCTATATAATAACAACACACAGCACACTTGTAAGAATCATAGCCTCTAAGTTCAACAGCTTTTTGTCCACTTTTGTGGGGGAAAAAAGCAGCTTTTAATCAGAATTCATTAAAATCTCGTCGTGTTACAGACAGAATGACGGCACACCCACAAACACTACCAAAAAAAAATAAAAATACTATCAGCTATCAGCAGATTTTCCTTTTTCCTTCCTTCAGACAGGACGTTACAAAGTCCTCCCCTGTAAGCTGCCAGCTCATGGACTGAGCCGTAAACAGGAAAAAGTGACTCTTGTTATTATCAACGTCACATCCGTCCAGCCCTCCGGCTGCTCTGCTTGTTACCAGGGCTGGACTGGGACAAAAAATTGGCCCGGGCATTTTGACCAGAGACCGACCCCCCAGGTATTATAGGAAAAGCCATAAAGCCTTTGAATGAAAGCAGACGCTGTTGTGACAGTGATGTACACTGTCTTGTTGGTTTAAGTATGATTTCTATACATTTTACGTCAGATAAAAACTTTGGTTGTAATCTTCAGATAATTATTTAATAAAAGCGAG